>NW_016157518.1:104338-214635 GCF_001687245.7 Rhagoletis zephyria | reverse complement strand
TAACGTGTCGTTAGCATCGTGCGTGATTTTATTTCTTAAAATTGTAAGGGCCGCGAAGTATTTCCTACTTCCCCTTGCATATAAAGTCATTGCGTTATGAGCCGCTTCTCTCCAGCTATAATACGCGTTGTTCTTCCCCGGAAATTCAGGTAAAGATTTGATAACGTCCAGTGACTTCTGGCAAATTATCATTAATGGTTTCAGATTGATAGTTAGTAGTCCTAGGGGTATTTACATCTACCTGAGCCCTTAGGCTATCAATTTCCTGCCTTAGCGTAATAGTGTTATTAAACGCGAAATCAGGTCCACGGTTAAATTTGCATTGTCGTTAACCATTTTGATTTATTACTGTTTTTTTTTGTAGTTAAAAAGTTTTTCTATCTTCTTTTTACGTTCTCTAACGTTTTTGTTTAGGTATGGGCAGTTACCTATTTTGTAAGCCCCGCGACAGTAATACAGTCGTTCGTATTTGGGTCTATCTAACTTATTTCCCATTTAAAAGTTTTTAAGTCTGGCCTTCTATTTTAGTTTTCTGTAAACATTGCCTTTTATTATTATTATTTATGTTATTATTATAGTGCTTTTTCACTTTGATTTTTTCTTTTCACTTTAGAACCACAATAATTTGAAATGTTTATTATTTTTGTATTCGTGATCCCTTCTAGGAAAGGATGCTCTTCCATTCTGAAGGGTCTGGAGTTCAGAATCGCAGAATTGGGCTGAGTTATAAAAGGGTTTTATTTCTTTTTATTGGCTGTGCAAGCCTTCAGTTATGTTGGGTCTTTTATATCAAACTAGCAAAGCACCCGACGTCGTTCGGGGTAAACAAATCAAAATATAAAACAGTAATACAAATATTCAGTTCAGCATAATTTAAAGCAGACAAACTATTTTCTTTGTTTACATAAAGGCATGCTTATGAGCCATACTTTTAGCTTTATCGTGATTTAACTAATATATATTGATCACACACGCAAACGTCAAGCTGTGAGGTTGTACTTTATTGTGCTCTGATTTTGGCTTTCTACTTACTATGTTTATTGTGCTGATTCTGAGTTGAAGTAGTGATAAAAAGTGCTTATGAGCATCATAGTGTGAAATAATTGAAGCTAAGTGAAAGTTATTGTGTTTTATATTAAACTAGCCGAGTCATTTGTTACTATCATTGTTGTTGTATTCTTCAGGAGTCCCTCAAGGTTCTTGCTTTTTATAAACGATACTTCTACAGATATAAAATTTTCCAAAATTGTAATGTATGCAGATGATGTAAAGCTTTATAAATCGTAAATTTCAATTAAAGAATGGAAAAACGCCGTAGAAAAACCAGAAAGCTGTGCGACAAATGTAAGAAGCCAATGTGTCTTGAACATTCGGTCACATCAACAAATTGCTCTATTTGCCATGATTTTCCTTAGATATAAGATGCATTTTTATAATTTTTATAATAAAAGTCAATAATATAATGTGTGAAATGAATATTTTTAATTTTTCAAATAAAAAAATAATATAAAAAATGTTAAAAAAAAATCATAGAAATCGGTTGAATAAGCATTAAAAAAACCGCAAAATAAGGTCCCGGGTACAAACGTATCCCGGGTGTGTGTTTACGTGGTATTTTCTGGGTGTGTGTTCTAGGGTTAAACACAGTCAGTAGACAGCACCAGTTAGATTTAGTTTGGGTGCCTGGTCATAGCAACATTTCTGGAAGTGGGGCTGTAAATGAGTTAGCCAGGGAGGCCTTAATCTAGGGCCAGATTTAACCTCTAATCTTAACTATATATACATGGCAATATGCATATGTATAGGGAAATATTTCTCCATACTCTTAAAAAATCGGAGCAGAGGTAGCGCATGAAGTCAGGCTGCGGTATAGGTAAATTCATGTAGCCCCTGTAGAACCCTAAGGGAACACACAACTTATTAGGAAAAATCAGACCTGACATTGCGAGGCGGTTCTTACTGCGTTTGGCCAGTTGGTATCTACGCCCAGAAGGCTGGGAATCGCCTACAACGACTTCTGTAGAAGCTACAGAAATGAAAACGAATATCAAACATTTTTGTACTTGGACCTACTATAGTATTTCGCCAGCATTCTAACATAACCTGACCTAACAATGGGGTATCGTCAAGTTCACTAAAGAGTCAAAGTGTTCTCTACTAGCAGCCAACTATGAAAAGCAGAGAGCTAAGCTTTGTTTCTCCATTTATGTTAATCATATTTGATTATTCGTTTTTGGATTTTTCTTGCTATTCTAGTTCGCAAATCTAAGTCACTTCAATTATGTATGTAGTACTCTATAGATAGCCACCTAAACTCAATTATTGTATGTTTCCTGTGGTCATCTGCATATGCTCAAGTGGACACGCATGCATTCAAAGGCATTATAGTCGCATTAGATGGTTAGGTATGCATTTGGTGCATAGAGCTGGCGAATGCCATTGAAAGTACCGTAAAATTGAATTGAACTAAATTTTGAGTGCTTTATTTTTTTTAGCAATTTTTCGCTCAATTTCGCAAAAAAAGAGACAGAGACAATGTGACTGAAAATGCCTACCACAAGCATACGGTGCAGTAATTACTTAGAATTTGAGCGGGACTAACGTGTTTAAAGAAATTTGAAAGCTGTTCGGATAGCAAGTTTTATTACAAGTAACAAATAATTTAAATACATATAAATGCATATTTTTTTGCCGTGTAATTGCCAATAAAAGTACGTTGCACGCAATCCGTTCGATCTTTAAGAAACTTGAACGCGGGAGGCAGAAAATCTCTACTCAAAAGTAGAAAAGCAGAACGCTGAATTGAAACAATGTTTTTACAAAAGCTGTTGCAGATAATATTTCAAATTATCCTAGTACTACAGGTACGAGCAAATTTTAAAATTCCCAAAAAAAGACATTAAAAATAAAACAAATTAAAACCGCAATCTTTCTACCCCGCTCACCTCGTAGTTCATCGCCGCCAGTACAGACGAAGTCGACGTGGACGAACTGAAGTTACAAATCAGCAGTCATCTGAGCTACACAGCGCGACGTCTGCGGCTTGTACAACAAAATGTAGAAGCTCAGTATGCCGAGGAGTTGGAGCAGTTGCTCGCACGTTACTTAAAAGCCGCCAACGCTGAAGATCCCCTAGTGGAAGAGAAGCTGCTACTCGAATATGAAGGCGAACAGCGACAGACGTTTATGGGCTATCTCAGTCTGCAATACGACGAACAGTTCCTCAATGAGGACATACGCATACAGGAGTGGAGTATGCGACAGTTGTTGTCACAGCTGGGTGGTGGTGGTGGTGGTGGTGGCCCAGTGGCTGAGGAAATTGAAAAGATGCTGCCAGCGTATGAAACCGCAGCGAAAATTGAGGATTTCGATAAGAAATATGCGGCTTTTGCGGAAATACAGGAAGGCTTTTCGCCGGCCCTTTGGCAGCTACTAGATGCCGAACCTGAGGATGTGATGTTACTGAATGTACAGTTGCAATTCTTTCGGGAGTTTTTAATGTATCTGCTGAAACACGAAGATGCAAGGCAGTTCACTGTGAAGTTGAGAAATGTCCTTGCCGAGGTGGAGGCGGCACTGGCGAGTGCGGATGTGAAGCAAAAAGTGGGTGTGCTCGATAGTTTTGATGATTTGACGACGAAATTCGGACGATTTTTTGATTACAAAATATTGGAATTTGAGTTTGATCGGTTTGGGCGTTGAAGTTTTTGGTGATCGGTTAAAAATGTGTTCAATGGGTTTAAATTGTGAATAAATTTTAATATTGAAAAATTTTTGTGAAAATAAAATAACTCTTTCAATCTGAATTGCATGAATTTGTTATTGGTATGCGTGGCAAGTGAAACTAGAGAAATTTATTCAAGAGCTGACAATTTTGAAATCGTATAAGAAAAGCGAGCGCTCTAAAGACGCTGTTGTTATCGTGTGTTATCAGTTTTAACCGGAGTCGATCCAAGGCTCAAGCAAAATGCTTTAACGGATGAAGAAGCCCTTCAGACGTGCAAAGATAATGGGCCTCATGCATAAAAAGTGAGCTTAAGCTCCGACTCGTTTTTCAGTACAAATTCTTGAGCTTGAGCTCACCCTTTCAGTGCAAAAATTGAGTCTGAGCTTAAGCTCACTTTTTATGCATAAGGCCCAATATCATCCGATTGCTCTAGAACAAAAATGTTTCAAACAAGAATAAGAGTTTTTCTGCATTATGGCGACGAACCGACATATATACATACATTTTTAATGTGAATATGTATTAAAAGCGAGTCTCCCCTGAATCGTTTTTCGAATGTCGAAATTGTTCGACTCAGAACATCACTAATTACAAGTAAAATTGCGGAAACTGGACATTTTAATCTGCAATACTTTCGGAATAAAAGAGACTGATGCATTGTATTTTAAAATTTTGGAATTCAGGGCACATGTGAAATAGAATTAGGTTCCCCAGGAAGAAGAAAATCGAAGAAAAAGAATTAGTGGGGAAATGGTGAAGTGTCAGTTTTTTAGATGAATACAAGATAAGGTAGATTGAAGTGAAACAACAGTAATGCTTCCCAGAACGGCCGATTCAATATAATCGAATCGTGCCGATTGATCCAATAGTTCCTGCGAAAATTCTCACGCATTAAAATGGATTGATTACACAGTGCAACAAACATTTGGTGGCGGAAAAAATCGAATTCAGTTCGAAAGCCTTATGTTCAAGTAGCAAACCTGCAAAAGATTTTTGGATTCCCATACATTTTTTTTTTTTTTTTATGGACGAAACAATTTTTATATAACCAGTAAAACGTAGAAAAAACGTTGCTTAATTCTAGGGAAAATTTTAAAAACTTACTTTGCTTTCTGTAGACTTACGTTAATCGTATAAAAATCAGACACATAACAGTTATAAGTTTTATCGGAAAAAAGGTTGTTCCAAACAGTTATTAGATGAGAAATATTTTTTATTTCGCCAATAAGAGTTATAAACCAACGTTTATTTTTTACGTTGCCTGATAACTGTTATGCAGGACGAATGTGTTTTCCATCGCCAATAAGAGTTATTTCGCGACGTTTATTTTTTTACGTTGCTTGATAACATTTGTTACCCAAAGTTTATTTTAACGTTGTCTGATAACAGTTATTTCACTCCTCCTCTTTTATTTCCATCATATTTATCTTCTTCTCCAACTCCGTTTTCCCCAATATTCTTATTTTATAACGTTTATCAGACAACGTAAAAAATAAACGTTGGCTAATAACTGTTATCAAGCAACGCAAAAAATAAACGATGGGCAATAACTGTTATAACGCAACGTAAAAAATAAACGACGGGCAATAACTAATAATAAAACAATGTAAAAAGTAAACCTTGGGTTATAACTCTTACCGGCGAAAAAAAAAATATTTTTCATCTAATAACTGTTATGAAACAAAGTTTTCGTTAAATTTCAAAATTCGGGCAACGTTTTCAATTTGTAAATTCGAGATAACAGTTATTTTAATTTTTGTCTGAAAATAGCCCTAGTAAAAATTTACGATAAAAATATTTTTGGAAACTTTTAACCCTCAAGCGGCCACCGAAATGCCCTTTTTGTAGAGAAACTTCTTTGCGCTCGGTTGCCTGTAAACCCAAGCTCCGATGAAAATAATATGCAACAAAAGAAGGGATGGGATGGCTGCCGAAGTTGGGCACGATTAAGAAAAAGATTGAGATTAAGATTAATATTGAGATCGAGATTAAGGTTAATATTAAGATTAAGATTGAGACTACGACCAATATTAAGATTAATATTGAGTTTAAGATTAAGATTATGATGGAGGTTAAGGTTAAGATCAAGATTAAGAATGAGATTAAGATTGATATTAAGAACAAGATTAGGATTAATATTTGGATTAGGATTAAGATTAACATTAATTTTGAGATTAATATTGAGATTAAGATTAAGATCGAGGTTAAGGTTAAGATGAAGATTAATACTAAGAATAAGATTTAGACTAAGGTTATGGTTAAGTTTGAGAATATTATTAAGATTAAATTTGAGATTAGGAGCAAGATTAAGATTAACATTGAAATTAAAATTATTATTGAGGTTAAGATTAAGATTAATATGAGATTGCGATTAAGTAGGGGCAAGATTAATATTTATATTAAGTTTTAAACTAAGATTCAGACTAAGACTTGCCGCCTAAGAGACTTCGCAGCCAACAACTGATATGAAATTTTAATCATTCCTATTTGGCATCCGATTCGTAAAAAAATTAAGAAAAGTCATGAAATGTGTTGAAGGGATTTGACGCTGAAGCCCTCAGCGTTTTAATATAGAACTTTGTTTTCAGTTTCTTAATTTGTTTAGACGTAAATATCACAATTAAATAAAGTAAAATAAAAAAGTTGCAGAAGAAAAGTGTAAATATTTGTAGTAAAAAAGTTATATTAAATTGTATTATTTGCACTTCTTTACATGCACTTTGACAACAGATTTATTTGCATATGTAAGTAAATAAAATGCAAAAATTGTCCAATGAATTCCATTGAAATACATACATACATACATAGGTACATAGAAAATGTCAATAGTAATTATTTACAATTCAACAAAAAACTCAAGCAAATATATGACAAAAAATAAAACAAAATATTTGTTTTTAACACCGCACAACAAAGTCCAACTCTTTCTACATGCTAGTCACGGGTCAACAGATTCTGAAGGACTGGAATATAGGCTCTTAAGGCCTTTGTGATATGCAAATAGGAAATTACTGTGAAAAATGAGTCATATGTACAACCCGCATGTACAAGTATTAGTACATATGTTTCCAGATAAGTTGGTTTGTGGAGCATGAGAAAGTATTAATCTTTGTTTTTTATATAAGTATACATATGCATACATACATATGTACATACATATAAGTCATATAAGTTCTTTGAAATGCCACTGTTTTTCGTTTCTCTCAATTACTACGTTTATTCCAACAAATCTAATTGTGTAATATTCGATGTGAATTTTTTTTACATTCACTTAAAATTCTACATATTATTAGTTAAGAACATTTTCATAACACCCATAATACTATTTTAATTAAAAGTAAATTATAATAAATTAGTTTAAAATAAATATAAACTGCTTTATAATATGTATGAAGAAGTGCATACATATGTATGTATATATATATATATATATATATGAATGCTTTTATGAGAGTATTTTCAATGTTCATAAAATTTTTTGACTACTCGAGCATACAAAAAATCACTTTAATTCCTATATGTAGAACATTCCGCTTTTAAAAATAAACTACTATAATGTTGTTGCTTTTGCCTAAATATTCTTCAATCCCTTCATAATCAAATAGTCCTCCAAATCTTTAGTACGCTCCACAAGCCACACCGAGTAGAATAGCTGTCGCTGCATCTCATTGTAATCGTTCTCCACCAGCGCTGAGCTAACAATATTGTATAGCTCCTGTAGTTCGGTAGCAAATTTTTCATTCTCCTCTTGCAGCAGATTCGCATAGAAATTGCGATATTTGCCCAGATTGCGTTGAAAGTGTAACATCCATGAACATTTCTCGCTGGGTTCGATCGTTTCGTTATCACTGTTTTTGCAGTCGGGATCGCGTGGTATGAGGAAGGCGGGCGTGCGGGTGAACTGGCAAGACAAAATATGGGTGGTACACAGATGAGAGATTAATTGAATTGCGTAAATATATATGGTCTAGTATTTATGTAAGCTTGTGAATATGCATATTTTTTATAATTTTTTTTTATTTGCAGTTTTAGTCAAAACATGCAATGTTTGTTTGTTGAAAATATTGCGATTAATTGCGCGTTTTTTTGCTCAAGCAAAAATTTGTCTATACAAAATTTTTGGAAGGAAATTTAATACTGCGTTGTTATTGAACGAACAAACTTTATTAACAAATTCGTTTGCCTTACAATTACTAAAGCCAGTTAGAGGTAAGTTTTTTAACATTTAAAACCGCCAAATTTGCACGCTACAAAATCGAAATTCGCGTGAAAGAATATGAACTCATAAAATAATTTAAATTAAATGTTAAACATATTTTTCTACTTCCATTTTATGTAGAGAACGTGAAATTCAATTATTTTTTTTTTTATTTACGTTAAAGAAAAGATCTTTTTTTTTAAACTACAGGTAGGTACATAAAGTGACTCAAACAAAAACTCACATGTTTTCTTTTTTAATATTCACAATGTGTTTTTTATGTTATTTTTCAAAATTTATTTGCTTTAATTAAAACTATATGAATCAAAATTTTAGAAAATTTTGTAAAATTTAACAAATTCTCACCCAATTAGTGCAAAATGGCGCTTATTTTATGAAATTTTTTTGCGAACGGTCTTGCGCCATTTTTTTCCTAAGAAATTTATGTTTATATATATACAGTGACTCAAACAAGTGTTCATATGTTAATTTTTTAAATATTCGTAATGTTTTTCAAGTTGCTTTTTGTTAGTTTTTTTTTCATATTAATGCTTAACCCAAGACCATATAAACCAAATTTCAAACAATACAAAATTCAAAAAAATTTCATAAAAATTGCTAGCTTTTTAATCAGAATCTTTAGAACGGTTCTTTTATGTAATAAATGCAAGTTAATAAAAGTGTCGCTGTTAAAAATAAACGCAATTTTTTAGCCGGTTGAAACTTGGACCTTATCAGAAATTTTTACGAAAAGTTCTTGAATTTTCCTAAATTGTGTATAAGCTTTGAAACTTAGATTTATAGTGTTTAGTTGAAGCATTGATATTAAAGAATAACAAACAAATTTTGACATTAAGAACATTGTGAATGAATATAAAAAAAAAAATCAACATGTGAACACTTTTTTCAGTCAGCGTATGTACATTAGGGCGACCCAAAAAAAAAAAGTAAAATCGAATTTTTATTTCTCTCATCATGTATTTTATCAGGGGAAAAGCAATTTTTCGCAAATTTCCTGAAAATCAGTATTTTTCGATCGGAAAACTTTGTTCAGCGACTTTTCGATCGGAAAGCTTTGTTTCTTTTTCTGAGACTTGCAATAATAATACCCACTTATTTATTATAACTATTTTTTAATAGTAACTATATTTACTAGGTCCCACAAAAACCGCAAAAAATGCAATGGGGAACACATAAAAAATCGTTTATATTAACAGTTTAAATAAAAAATTGGGTATTATTACCAGAAGTCTGCTGAAGAGAAACATAGTTTTCTGATAGAAAAATATTGATTTTCAAAAATTCTATAGCATTTCCACGAAAAATAGATTTTTCCCATATAAAATTCATGGAAAAATTTGAGCGCTTTGAGCGACCTCGAAATATTTTTTGATTTCGAAATAAAAAAATAGGGATCTATTTTATTCGTGGTATAGAACAATCCTAGGGGTGAGATGATTAAAATTCCGACTTATCTTTTTTGGGCCACCCTAATGTGCCCACATATATTCTTATTTTAATTTTTTCAATACAATACCTAAATTCTTAGGAAAATTCTGAAAAATAAGGAGGCATACATATACATATGTGTAAAAAATAAGCTTACAAATTTAAGTTTTAAAATGAAAAAAAAAATAATAATAATAATTTCTGCAACCTGAACTATAAAAGCAATTAGGAGATTCACAAGTCATCTTAAGCGTAGTGCCTTGAAATTGTAAGCTTTTTCAACGTAAAATAACGGTTTCAATATTTTTAGGCGGTTTTTAGCTATGGCAAAAATTTTTTATAAATCGCTAGAAAATGTATAATTAACTCTTATAGTTAATACGCTGCGAACCCTTAAAACCTTTTTAACCGTTATTTTACGTTGCAACATTTTGCGACTTTGTAACATTACGACGCCTTAGACGACTTGTGAATCTCCCAAATAATTTCAAGTGCACTGTTTTGATTGTTTAAGGTTCTAGATTTTTGAAATTTTATTTATTATAGTACAAGTGATACTCTGTTTGTTTTATTTATTTCGTTTTTTGGATGATTTAATTTGTTTTACTTTACTTTATTAAACATATTTTATTTTTGGTTATTGGCTTCGAGAAAATTTTTTGAAAAATTTTTAACAAACTCGAGACCCATTTGGTTAATTAAATTAAATTTAATTTAATTTTTTACTTTGTATTTATTAATTTTATTTTTGTTTATTTTTTCCATTTTTTTTATGTTATTTCCTTGTTTTTTTTTAATTTTGTTTTTTATTCTTAGTTTTTCTAAGTGCGTGGTCATTAAAGAAAAAATTGAAATCTCTTAAAATTTTTTTTTCCTATAAGTATTGTTTTACTTATTATTATTATTTTGATTTACNTATAAATCGCTAGAAAATGTATAATTAACTCTTATAGTTAATACCCAGCGAACCCTTAAAACCTTTTTAACCGTTATTTTACGTTGCAACATTTTGCGACTTTGTAACATTACGACGCCTTAGACGACTTGTGAATCTCCCAAATAATTTCAAGTGCACTGTTTTGATTGTTTAAGGTTCTAGATTTTTGAAATTTTATTTATTATAGTACAAGTGATACTGTGTTTGTTTTATTTATTTCGTTTTTTGGATGATTTAATTTGTTTTACTTTACTTTATTAAACATATTTTATTTTTTGTTATTGGCTTCGAGAAAATTTTTTGAAAAATTTTTAACTAACTCGAGACCCATTTGGTTAATTAAATTAAATTTAATTTAATTTTTACTTTGTATTTATTAATTTTATTTTTGTTTATTTTTTCCATTTTTTTATGTTATTTCCTTGTTTTTTTTTTTAATTGTGTTTCTTATTCTTAGTTTTTCTAAGTGCGTGGTCATTAAAGAAAAAAATTGAAATCTCTTAAAAATTTTTTTTCCTATAAGTATTGTTTTACTTATTATTATTATTTTGATTTACCTGTTGCAATAACAATACACTCAATAACAATTTCTGCAATTTATTAGCCATCACTTAAAATGCTTGCTTTGTCGGTTTTAAACGAATATAAATTCTTCTTCAAAGCTTTCGAAAAGTTCAGCGGCTTTTGTATTTCGTTGTGAAAATCCACTCACGTTCACAGTTGTTTCGAAACTGAATTGCGTTTTATAATGAAATATAAATTTTGCAATACCTAAAATCGATTTATATATATATGTATGAAAATAATATATACTACGAGTATGTATGTACATATATGTATATGTATGTACATATGCAAGGCATGGTATGGCATGAGTTATCGCTTTACTTACAATACTAGTGATATGATGAACTATGTATTTGGAAGACGTAAAATATGTACATACATATACATATACATGTGTATATAAATAATTGCGAATATATACTCGTATATTGTAAATAAGTACGCCTTTTAATTCGAAATCATCAACTTCATATAGAAGTATATATACATACATACAAACATATATGAATCTCCTTTTGTAGGTACACATACATATGTACTTATTTAGTATGTATATGTACTCATGTGCGAATTATTCGCTTACCAGTAAGCATGATGTGAGCAAAGCGTAGTAAGAAATGTAGAACTTACGGCGCCCCATAATGATCGGATCTAATATACTACATACATATGTAAGTACATACATATGTGTGTTCACTTAGGAACATACATATAAAGTATAATTGGTCCTTATCAGCTACGTTTGGGTGGTCACTGGCTGGGTAATTTTTAATACCATTACTTATGTATATTTGTGGTATTAAGTAGGTATGTATAAAAATATAATATTTAGGCTTTTGTTTTTCAATGAAAAACTTAAACATTTAACTTTGTTACATACATACATCCTCATATACTATAAATACTATAAACTTAACTTATGACTATTAATAAATGTCAGTGGTCACTTATTTATAGTTTAAATGGACAACGCAATCATTTCTTTGCTCAATAATTTATTACAAATTAAAAATAGATCTGCTGTCCAATCAGTAAGTCAGCCACAGAAACTGAACTATTTATTATACAGAGACCCAGAATAATAATTATTTCATGGTGGAGTTTTAAAAAAGTCATCAAAATTTTCGTAAGAATTATAAACGTCTTTTCATACGTTTGCACTTATATCAGCGAGATAAATTTGTTTAAATTTTTACAGAATTTGATCTTGAGACGCATGAACAAAATCTATTTTTATATGGAAGAAAATTTGCAACACCCACGACAAAAAAAAAATTCTCAAAAATCAACGGTGTTCTGTAGCGACTTCAAACATGCACTTTATATCAAAACTCAATGGACTATACAATTGCATACCAAAAAAATTCTGAATAAAAAGTGTGAAATTTTGATTTTTATACCACATTAATGCAAGATCCAACCAAATCTGGAAGACTATTTTCAAGTAAGATTGACTATTCAGATTTCTTACTAATGTACAAAAATATTACAAAAGCCTGCCCAAAAATCTAAAAGGTGCAAAACTTTGCTTATAGAAACGCCGTCAAGAACGAAATCGCTAAAAAAAAACTCAAGGCATCTACAGGTGTGACGGCTTTGAAAGAATGCTTTGAAAAACAGATTATTTCTTTCATATAAAAAGATTTACAGTTTGCAGGCATGTAGAAAAATATGTATTTTTTAAATATAGAGCTGTTTTATTTCAAGTTTTTAACTTTTGGTACATTTCTCGAATTTGCGAGTAGTATTTTGTAACTGAATTGAAAATTGCAGTAAAATTAATTTGACGAATTTGTGAAAACAGGTCTGATAGTTCTCTATCCACATACATACATATGTATGTATGTATTTATTTCTATTGCTACAACGAAATTTTAATAAAAATGTATCAAAATTCTTCTTCTTTTCGAACTGACATTCCCACCAATTATGTCTAATAAAATTCGAAATTGCAAAAAATGTGTGTCAACAGTGAACAGCTGTGAGACCAAACAGCTGAAGATGGCAGCCGGCTGTCGGCAGTCAGTTTCAATTTCAATTACACTTGACATTCTGCGAAGAGGCTGCGACAAAAAAAAAAAATATACTTAAATAAAATAAAAGAAGTAAACCGAGGCGTTAAGTAAATGAACTGAGCATAGGAACTACATATAAGCAAGATATAAAAATATCTGGGCGTACAAACTGCGTGCAATCTAATCGAAGGGTAGAAAAGGAAGAAAACAACGGACGAGCAATGTCTAAATGAAAAAAAGAATAACTGCTGTTGCTGGCATGGAAATTTGAATACATTTGGTTTTAATTCAATAGCAGTATATGTATGTATGTATGCATTGGCATTGTTTTGGTTTTCATTGGCGATAGTAAAATATTGCCTTCAACGCGCCGTTTTCGTGTCTACAGAGCGTATGCGCAACAGAAATGCACACATGCAAAAATGTATACGCTACCCTGTCGGAATAAAGCAGCCAATTTAAAAATTAACCAGTTTAAAGAGTAAATTACTTTGAAACAAATGCAACATTTAGGCTACTGATTTTGAACATCTTTAATGCAATTGAAAGTAGTTTAAATCATATGCAATATAGCTGGACAATTGTCAAAAATAATTTTTCACTATGTAAAACCCTTTTGATTTAATTTTTTCCACTATTTGTTTTATAACAAGTAATTTAGCAAAAAAAAACCGACTTCCATTCTCATATAAATATATATATATATATATATATATGTATATGTATCTCATGATTCAATGATCAGATCTAGACCGGATTAGTACGGGACTACCTCTGAGACACTACCTTTCCGATGCAAAAAGAATTATCGAAATCGGTTGACGTGGTCCAAAGTTAAAAAAATATTCCCACGAACTGACAACCTCCTCCTTTTTTGGAAGTCGGTTAAAAATAGAGTTCATGCTGCAACGAAATACGTAAAAATATTATTTCGGCAGCCTGTACAAAATGCAGGAAAATGCAATAAACGCTGGCAACGCTGGTTTAATTGCCGTCTAAAAACGCAAATATAAAAGCTTAGTTTTTGTTTTGCGTCTCCAAACTATAAAAAAAAATACATATAACATTAAAACTGAGCTAGGCGAACTGGAGTACCCCTATCAAGGAGAGATGCGTCCAGGCGATAACATTAAGAGAGTATACAGAAGGCTCTAAAACTCCTGAAGGGATAGGAGCAGGTCTTTATGGCCCTAGACTGAAGCTTTCGGTGCCCCTGAGAACCAGCCCCAGCATCTTTCAGGCGGAAGTTTATGCCATGACTCTGTGTGCTTAGATTAACCTTCTTAGGAAGTATCGAAGCGAGAGGATCCTAGCCAGGCGGCACTCAAGGTTCTCTCATCCTTCGAGATCAAACCCCCGGTGGTCCTGAGGATGATGTGGAGATGGCTTAATACTCTGGCTGAGAACAGTACCTTGATATTGCTATGGGTACCAGGGCATATGGGAGTCGAAGGTAATGAGAAAGCGGACCCCCTGACTAGACTGGTTGCTGTCTCGATCTCGATAGGACCGGATCCCTTTGTTTCAATAGGTCCCAACACGATAAGCGAAACGCTCAGGTAGGAAAACACCCCGCCAAGGGAACTGCATTGGCGTAATATCAAAAGCGTACTAGGAGGGTACAATCTAAAAAGATATAGGAAACTCATATGCCTCCCTAAGGAGAAACTAAGAATCATTACAGGTATTTTGAAGGACCAACTCCGGGTTAAGACCTCACTTGTATAATTTAGAAATCTGGTTTAGTGAGCTATGTCGCGTCTGTGACGCTGGCATAAGAAGGGATGGGAGCGTAGGGCTTTTATGGCCCCCGGGATCTATTCTGAAATTTCTAGAGTCTCTCTGGCTAAATAGTTGAGGTAGGGCACCATAGATCTACTGGTCGCAATGATTTATTGACCTCTGTCTATCGTCATTATCTATCTGTGTAGTGCAGAACGAAAGCGTATTCAAACGAAATATACTGACTTTGAATTGTTTTTGAAAGGAATTGAAATTATATGCAGAGTCGGACAATTGACTTTCTCCTAGGACATCGACGCGTTAATAACGTCAGTTGCTTACAAGAAAACCGGCAGAATTTCAACTACATGTAGTAGATAAAAAAGGTACTAATTAAATTACTTTTACAGCTAATTTCACGAATTTTATATGGGAATCGCTGTTGAAACCAGCTGTTAAAGTAGTTGATTTTCCGACAGGGTACTGCCAACTTATGTACGTATGTTTGTGGGTATGAGTACAGCTACCAATCAAATTGGCATCCAATTGCAAACATTTTATTCTTGCTATTGAAATTCTTTCCATAATCGCTGGCGCCAAATTTGCTCTGCTTCTGGCTTCCCATTTTCAATGCCCTTCTTCTTCTATCGCTCAAGTAATGCAATTCGCTAAGTTTTGCCATCAAGTGTTTATAAGTCGATTTTTATTTTATTCTATTATATTCTATTTTATTTTCTGTATTTAAGAAACACTTGTTCCTTAGCACATTGACATATATGTATTTCGTTTTCGCGTCTCATCTACATAGTGTCTCCAAGCGCACATTTCTGCCAACACATTGGCGCTTCATTGTGCGTTTATGTATTTGTGCGTACGTCAATGGGTCAATTGAAAATATGTAAAAAAAAAAAATAATAAATACGAAGCTATAAAATAATAAATATTATGCCTACTGTGCGATACAAAATGAGCTGTGAGCAAACACAAATTTGAGTCACACAAAAATTGTGCGAGGAGCATTTAAGTTCATTCAGGGTTCAGTTCAATTAAAATTGCGAATTTTATGCATACGCGGATTTTCAAGGTTTCTTTGGTGTTGATATATGTATACTCGTGTACACGCATTTAAGTATTTACTCTAGTTCATAGTATTTTTGCAAGTAAACGCACTTACATATGCACACATGCAGTTGCGATTCTACAAACATACTTCTCGACCCATTTAATTTTTCTTATTCTCTTATTTTTTTCTTTATAGCAACTCCGCAACTGGAAAACGTTATATCAGTAATGCTTGCATTGGCGTCTACAAGCGTTATCACATCTGCAACGAGCAGGTATTTGGGACGGTCATATGCCGCTTGTACGCAATCGTGCATTATTACTCATTTATTTACACATAAACAATGTATATAAATGCCCAGTTTGCTTATAAATACATCTCCATACATACATACATATAATGGTAATTTTCCTTTGCTTTGCCATAGCCTTGTCCTGCCGCTTTGACTGACTTCCGCGCCGTACAATGTGCAGCATTCAATGAGGTCGATTTTCAGGGACAGAAATACACTTGGGAGCCCTATATCAAAGGTTAGTATATCAAAGATAATAATGCTATAGTAAATAAATATATACATATGTAGTTGGTAGGTAGCTTTTTTTTCGGAAAACCGCTTATGGAGACAATCTACACAAGTATATGAAAAAGCCTTGCGATACATACATATACATAGATATTTGTGCCTGTACTGTAAGAACATTTTACAACAAAGAAAAAAATACAAAAAAAAAAAACAAAATTCCGAAAAGTCCCTAAATCTTAATGAACGAAACACAAAGATTTCCTAGAAAAAACCGAGAAAAATATATAAAGGTCCCGAGAAATTCCGAAAAATGAGTCTAGAAAAATTCGAAAAAATTCTTAACGGTTTCTAAAATCCCAATACATTTTTTAAAATACCCGAAAAGTCACGAAGCATTTTATGAATTTTTCGAGATTTCAAGAATTTTTTTTATAATATGCGGAAAAATCCTTAAATAATCCTGAAAGGTGCTGAAAAATCCCAAAAAATATAGAACAGGAAGAGTTCCGCAAAATAAAGCTAAAAAACAGAAAGACCTCACAAAATATAAAAAAAAAACAGAAGAAACCCAGAAAAAATACTTAAAAATGTCTAACAGTCTCGAAAAATCTCGAAAACATACTTAAGAAAATTCGGAAAATCTCGAAATCTGCAAACCCGGAATCCAAAGAATTCCGAAAAAAATCAACATTGGGTCCCGACGAATCCTGGAAAAATTCGAAAAAATTCTAAACGGTTTCTAAAAATCCCAATACATTTTTTAAAAGACCCGAAAAGTTACGATGCATTTTATGAATATTTCGAGATTTCATTTTTTTTAACTTCCAAAAAAACCTTTAAAAGTCTCGAAAGGTGCCGACATATTTTGAAATAAAAACCGGAAGAGCCAAAAAAGTATAACACAACAAAAAAAAAAAACAAAATGAAACCCAGAAAAATCCCAAGAAATCGCGAAAAGGGCCGGAACGGTTTCTAAACATGCGAATCCCTTATCAATACCTAGTTTTTTTTCGAGATTTCAAGAATATTTTTTATTAACTTCAGAAAAACTCCTAGGAGAGCCCTGAAACGTGCCGAAAAATCTCAAAAAATTGAACAGGAAGTATTTCGCTAAATAAAGCTGTGAAAACCGAAATATCCCAAAAAATATAAAAAAAAGAATGAAACCCAGAAAAATCCAAAGAAAACGGTGAAAAATGACATAACGGTTTCTAAATATACCAATACATTTTTTCAAAGACCCGAAAAGTCACGAAGCATTTAATTTTCTTATCAATACCTGTTTCTCAAGATTATTATTTTTTTTAAACTTCCGAAAAATCTCTTGGAAAATAAAACACGAAGAACAAAAACACAAAAAGATTCGAGGCAGAGAATACCAAAGAAATCGTGAAAAGTCCTGAACGGTTTCGAAGAATCCCGAAAAGTCTTCTAAAGACCCGAAAATTTACGAAACATTTCATTTTACTATTAATGCCTGCATTTTATGAGATTTCAAGATATTCTTTTTGAAAAGTTCCGAAAAATCCTGAAAGGGTTCCGAAGGACGTTGAAAAATCTCGAAAGATGGAACAGGAAGAATTCGAAAAAAAACAAAAATATACGAGAGATCCCGAGAAATACCGAACAAGAAGAACTTAGTTGGAATCTGGAAAAAATCCAGAGAAATTTTCGAAAAGGCTTGAAAATATTTCATTTTATTATTAATGTCTGGATTTGTTGGGATTGCAATTTTTTACCTTTCAGAAATTTTTCAAAACTTTCCGGAATTAAAAAAAAAGTCAAATAAATAACAAAACGGGAAGTATTCCGAAAAAACAAAAAAAAACCGGAAAGTTCCCAAAAATGAAACATCAGGAATTTTTGAAATATTCCAAAGAAATCTTAAAACATTCTGAACGGTTTGGAAAAATTTCGAACCATTTCTTTTTATTATCAATACATGAATTTTGCAAGATTTCATATTTTTGTAACCTTTCAGCATTTTGTTAAACATTGCGGTATTTTTATTTGGACGATCAAGGATTCTTTGTAATATTTCGAGTTTTTTCGGTAATGTTTGTATTGTTATTCATTTTAAAGTGCAACGGCGCATTAAAGTTTTAAGTTATGAAAGCCTGAACCAAGAAACATCCCCAAGAAACATCTACTTAGATAATCTTGTTTTTAATTTTTTGGCTTACAAAAATAATCAAAAAGTGGGAGAAATATCTCACTTCACAAATCTAACGGTATATAATTCCAATATGAATAAAATGGCGAGGTGAAAAAAATTTGTAGAAATATTCGGGTTCCAGCGCCACCTAGTATCGGCAAGCGTTTATACTTGAACCCGAAATGCCAAGACAAAAATATCCTACGAATTGGAGCTNTAAAAAAAAAACCGGAAAGTTCCCAAAAATAAAACATCAGGAATTTTTGAAATATTCCAAAGAAATCTTAAAACATTCTGAACGGTTTGGAAAAATTTCGAACCATTTCTTTTTATTATCAATACATGAATTTTGCAAGATTTCATATTTTTGTAACCTTTCAGCATTTTGTTAAACATTGCGGTATTTTTATTTGGACGATCAAGGATTCTTTGTAATATTTCGAGTTTTTTCGGTAATGTTTGTATTGTTATTCATTTTAAAGTGCAACGGCGCATTAAAGTTTTAAGTTATGAAAGCCTGAACCAAGAAACATCCCCAAGAAACATCTACTTAGATAATCTTGTTTTTAATTTTTTGGCTTACAAAAATAATCAAAAAGTGGGAGAAATATCTCACTTCACAAATCTAACGGTATATAATTCCAATATGAATAAAATGGCGAGGTGAAAAAAATTTGTAGAAATATTCGGGTTCCAGCGCCACCTAGTATCGGCAAGCGTTTATACTTGAACCCGAAATGCCAAGACAAAAATATCCTACGAATTGGAGCTCACAATCCGCTCAACAGCTCCAACAGGCATCATTTTGATTTTTAAGGATGGGTACAAAGGTATTGAACGTGAAGTCTTGTGAAATAGGCTGAGTTTGAATTGGCTGAGTTTTTCCTTCGTTCGCAGTTTATGGCTCCGATATTTTAAGGATATTTTTATATGGGCAATTATCACACGTGTCCTGTTTCTTATAGATAAATTCGACAATTTGGTATGCAGATCGCAGATCAGCAGCCAACTTTAAATTTCTATTAAATTGAGTATCTATTATTGTCATGTTATTTTCTAGAACTTGCAAGGTAACTATTTACAGTATGCATTTCTGTAAAAAAAAACACTTTTGTTTTACTTTCTTTCTACACTAGAGGATGCCGAATGCGAATTGAATTGCAAGCCAATGGGTATGAAATATTTTGCAACGTTAAACTCATCGGTCATTGATGGTACGCCATGTTTTCGACCAGCTGAATATTATCGCTCAAATTATCGACAGCGTGCAATGTGTGTGGATGGTGTTTGTAAGGTAAGTACAGAATTTGCATACAATAAGTACTCGTACTTAACCTTGAAGCAGTCACGCAAAGTCTAGGCGGGTTTTTGTGCGTTTTTTTTTTTTTTTGATAAACTAATTATTTTAAAGATTTTTCCGCAGTTAAGAAAATGCAAAAATAAATTTTGCTGTTATTTAAATATTTCACAGAAAATATCCATACACATACATATATGTGTAGTTTACTTAAATTTTATATAATATATAATTATAAACTCTTACGAGGAAAAGGCTTCGACGGCAGGTCGTCTGTTTGCGATTCAAATGACTGCGCCATCGTTTGGCGATAAATCAATCTTATACCTAAGGAAAAAGTCGCATATATCCATATCGTCGTTTAAAGTGCAAAACCGCGTATCAACAAAATGCAAAACCGCGTATGTGAAGTTGTAGAAATTATTTTCTAGAGCGTAAAAACACTCATATTTCAAAATGGTTATCTTTTTTTTTATAAAGCACTACTATGGCTACTATATTTCAGGACGCATAGATAAGGATTGAGCCAAGAGCTTGTGTGAGCAAATCCAATTTTTGGCAGCCAATGTCAGTTACGCGGTTTTGCAAAATGAGGATACGCGGTTTTGTACATTAAACGACGATAAATATGTATTTGTGTATTAATATGTTGGTTGGTTCGAGGTAGTGCTTCCTGGTAGCTGTCTAGGATTTAATTAGCGCATTTTTGCACCATTTTGATGCACTTCTCGTGGTAATGTTTTGGCTATGTAAATACATTTGAATCTGCCTATTTCGCCTGTCTTCGACATGGCTTGGACATTCACACAGGAAATGCCGGACGTTCTCTTCACTATCATCTAACTGACAGCTGCGGCAAATCCCATTATAGGGTAGCCCTATTTTTGCTACAGGTTTACCTGGGAGCCAGTGTCCAGTGGTACTTGCTGTAGTTTCTGAACACTTCCGTCCATGATCTATTGAGCAAGTCTCAGGTCTGTTTTATGTTCTGACAGTTCAAAGATTTTGTCTACGGGTCTTAATATTCTACACATGACACATGTAGTTTGTAAATCTCATATGAATATATATGCATATGAACTGCTAAAATTGTAACCAATATTATTTCGAAAATATTCTGCATACTTACAAGGTTCCATTCCATTTTTTTTTTTAAGAAATTCTTTGATGTTTTCACATAGGCTGTTAGAAAGTATTGGCAAAATAAGCAGGCCTTCCAGGGCTAAAGAATTCTTTGTTGAGTTAAAGTTTTGTTAGGAAATGGGATATATGGGAGCTATATGTTATAGTGGTCCGATTTTTCCGGTTCTGACAAATGATTAAAACATTATAAAAATACACTAACTTACCAAATTTCAGTCGGATATCGCGAAAACTGAAAGACTAGATTACATACAAACAGACGGACAGACGGGCATGGCTAAATCAGCTCAGCTCAACATTCTGATCTTTCATGGGTCTATCTATTATTCTTCTGACACTTACAAACATCGGACCAAAGTTATAATAATATAATTAAAAAAATTAAATTTGCGGTGTTCTAATTTGAAATAATATTTATTCTTTAATAGACAGAAACAGGATGAATTAAAAATAATTTAAAATTTATGGCGTTTTCTTTCCTACCGACAAATCTCATTGTCCGCTTCACTTAAGCAGCTAGAAGAGGACAACGAGAAGGCAACAATTTTTCTAGAAAAGAAAATTTCTTTCAATATGGACTAAATATGTTCTTGTATACATATACATATGTACAAGTACATCTGACCGAAAAAAAACCAAATTGACGCTTGTTAGAGCTTCGCGTCCGCTTATGGGAGATTTTTTTTTTCATACTGGACTTTTTTGAGTGTCCGCGTCCGTTTATCGGAAAGTCCGTGTATGGGGGAGAGCATTTTGTATGAAAAAAAAAAAAAAAAAAATTGTTCGTTCCCAAGAATGTGTCCGGTTATAGGAGATGTCCGCTATGAGAGCTTTCTCTGTATAAGTACATATAACAATGAATTTCGAGTTTGCCAATAAAAATTAAAAAAATGGAATTTTAGTTTCTGAAATAATAGTCAACTTTTACTCAATGTAATTTTTTTTCATTTGGTGACACACTAGATGCGTTCGTTTAGGTGTGAAGAACATTTGAACCGTTTAATTTTCACATTTCTAAACTTAGTAAAATTAAAAAAAATCTTTTAATTTGAAAAATTAGATATGTTGTATTTGATGCCAGCGTCCATTGTCTCTAATATGAAAATTCTATTTGAATACTTTCCAAAATTATTAAAAAAAAATAATTACATAAACTTTTTTCGAGTGACAACGAAAAAGTAAGTAATTTCAGTGTTTTTTTCGCCTAAATAAAGGTTTTAATTCAAAAATTGTTCAAATACTTGATTTATTTTTTTGTTGTAATTGTGTTGTGACTTTAAAAAACCACTAGTGAGATTTGCTCATATGTATGTACATATATATGTACAGTGAATTGGGGATAAGGCTGATTATTTATTTGGTGCGTTTTAAATATTTAATTTTGATTGAAACTCTATATATACAATATGCTTATTTAAATGAATAATAAATGATTAAAAAATCTATTAAAACTAGAAAAACAATATTCAAATCAAATATTGTGTTGATAAAATGAAAAGAAGTAATTTTTGGTGTTTTTGGCAATTTTTGTTACTCATTCGTTTATTCTCCTCATTCCACACGGTGGCCACGCGAATTTTTCAATATTAATGGCGCACCACATAACAAAATATGTAGCATATTTTTAGGCGCTATACTGTTAAGGTACAGCTATTTAGCATTTATGTTAAATTAAAGTTGTTAACTGAAATTTCAAACTGTTAATAACTTTACAGAATTCTGTTAGCTGTCAGATAACATATTAATGTTAATTTTCTGTTATCTACGGCACGTATTTTTTATAGTGAAAATAAATTAACAATACTATACCGAGAAAATGCTCAAATTTGCCTAAAACTGGCAATAATTTGTAAGAAATATACTAATTAATAATTATAAGCTTATAGCTTTGTATATTCCGAAATTATTTTGCAGCACAAACATTGCTTTTGAAATATTTTCCTTTACGTTTTCACGAGATATGTGTACATTCTTACGTTTTTTTTTAAATAATTTTTTGAGAGTTGCAACAATTTCTTTTTGTTTCTTTTGAATTTAGCTATTTTTGCTTGGTTCTAAAAACTACATAAATACATTGTAATTAAATTAGATGAGTCCGACCCTTGAAAATGCAAATTGTACTGCGCTTTGATCTGCGAAAGTGCAATAAAAAGACTTAAAAAAAATAACTCAATTGCACACTTTAGTGTCTAAAATTACGTTTATTCTAACAAAGTATGGCCAAGCCAACAAACGACTGCAACTGAAGAGCCCAGTGACCGAGTGCAATATATTTTAGCAAAAGTCAAGTGTTTCGCCAAATGAACTTTCTAATGAAAAACAGCATTTCAAGAGTGATAGAATAAAAGAACTAAAAACGTGCCATTTTAAGCCTACTCCCACGCAATTCTTTTTGAGCTAACTTCTTTTTTGCGCACACAAACTCTTCAGCAAACTAACAGCTGCTTTCAATCATTTTTCAATTGCATAATTCGCCACAGAAGTACTACATATGCATGTAAGTCATCTTTCACTTTCGCCAAAGCATGCAAATCAAATCAAGTGGCATGGAAAGTGTTTGCCAGTCCCCCCGTTTTTTTTTTTTTTTTTGATTTGAGGAAATGAAAAGTGCAAATCATGCAATCGCCGCTTAACCAGTTGACCCATATTTATGCGAGAGGGGGATAAAATAAATGAAAATTAATATCTTTGACGTCTATTACAACTCAAATTACATTATCTAACCGCAGATTTTCATTGCATCAACGCCTTAATGTATGCCACACATAATGAAATCAATCAAAGAAACAATCATACCGACAATTACGCATATTTAATATGCAGACGAATTACTAAAGCCAATACATATTCTCACATGCCTACATAAATACATATGTATGTATGTATGTATATTAGGGTAGTCATTAAAAAATTTAATTAAAGATTTTTTCAGTGTAACCCCCTCAATCGGTAATACCACAGTCAGAGATATCACATATAAATTTAGGTCCCGTTTGGAGTCGGTTATGGCGTCTTCATAGGGTAATCTCAACTTTGACCCCTGTGCGACACGCATGTGATGTAAAAATTTGTTTCCTTCATTTAAGGACTACCCTACTGTGCATACATATACATACATACATGCATTTGCATTGAGTAGAAATTATGTGTCAGCGCGCGGAAAACTTGTCACTTTGTGGTTTAAGTACTTTGCAGGAGTTTTGCGGTGAAGAAAATTAAAAAAAAAAATATGCGACACCTTTAATAAAATATACATAATTTTTTTTGGTTTATAGAAACTTTATAACAAAGGCTGTCTTGAATTATTATAATTTTCAAAAACTATAATTTTTTTAAATGAAAGGGTTACTGGGTGAAATATCAGTTTCATTCCTCAACTTTTCTGAATAAAACCTGTAGCACTAGCGATTTGTTAAATTATACGCAAATATACAGGCAATTTAACAAAAATACTTATAATAGTGGTATTCACCAAAGTGAGAGCAAGTGGCCTGGCAGTCTGGCAAAAAAGCAGATTAGCTCAAGCAACGACTCACAGTGGCCAATAAATGGAATTGAATGTTCATAATTCACTGGAGCCTTCATTTCTCAACCGATTTTATATTTTTTTTTTTTTTATAAAAGCGTATAAAGTTTTCAGGTGACTGGTTGAGCCCGATTTTTGGTTTTTTATTTGTTTATATTAAATGTTTAGAGCAAAGTGCAGAAAAAGGGGCAATAACTAAATTTTACATAATAAAAACTGGCTGAAAACAATTGTAAAAAAAATTAAAAAAATTATTTGAAATGTAATAAAAAAATTTTCACCAAAAGAATTTTTTGTTTTTGGTTTTTATACAAATAACTTTTTCGTTAACATTTCGAGCACATCTGCATGCTAAATGGGAAATAAAAGCGTTTGTTATATTATTAAAAAGCAACGCGAACTCTTAGCCACTTCCAACTTGCACTTTATTATACTAAAATTTAATGATCTATAAATTTGCATACCCAAAATTTTTATAAAAACCAAAAATAAAAAAAAAATCTTTTTTTATAACATTTCAAATAATTTTTTAAATTTTTTATTTTTTTTTGTTTTGGAGTAAATTCTCTGCAACTTCTGTAAACAAATTTAAGTATATAGTATATGTATGTACATATCGTCACCTGAAATGCAAAAATACGTAACAACATCGTAAATGAAATGGAAAAAGTCGTGGCTAATATATATTTTTCTTTTCATAAAATGATGTGGGAAGTGGTAATTCGATGAAATCCATCATATAAATCAAAAAGTGAATTTTGAATTTCTTATTATTTATGACTTTTTGCATTTCAGCAATGATGTTTGTTACGTCTTTTTGCGTTTCAGGTGACGATATGTAGATCAGCTGTTTGCCTGCGGTTGGTAAAAAAAGGTAGATAAATTTCCACTTTTAGTAGCTTTGTGAAATTAATGCCAGATATTGTTATTGCCAAAATATTAATCGATGTCAATATAGGAACTGTTATCGACAACTTTACTGATATTGTTATCGATTAATTTATCGGTATTGTAACGGTGATGTGTTCAATATAGTTATCAGCTTACTAATCGGTATATTGATCGTTATATCTATTTATCGAAAAAATTATCGATATCGATTGTGAGAAAATCTTAGCGTTACGAAAGTTAAGGCCAGCATGATGCTCTCATGAAATAGGTCAAGAAAAAATTGCCAATATTTCGTGTGTGTGTGTCCAAAGAATTTTGACGTCTGATGCTTCACCAGACTGTTGCCTTACTTTTTCCACAAGAAATAATGGAACGGGCATATATTTCAGTTGTAAACATGGGCTGCCTCGAAGAAAGACCCGTTAGCGTATTTGAGACGGTGAAGAAAGACGCGTTAACTTATTTTCGTGGTCAACTATGCAGGTGTAAATTCCCCAAAGAGAATCTGAACTGTTCCCCCTGTTCGCCATGCTTTAACCGTCTCCAATCGGGATCAAAATTTATATGAGATAATTTCGACTATAGTAGCATCGACGTAGGGGTTGCGGTTAAGGAAATCTGGTGAGAAAATTTGCTTCCTACATTTAAGGACCACCCTAAGGTACATACATATTAATGTCACGACAATTATACTTGTTGCGTCACTTTATGGTACATACATACATATTTAGTATCTGCCGCGCTTTGGCGGGAGCTAGCAACACTTATTGACATTTTCAACCGCAAAACAAGCACATGTCGGCATGCATGTACAAGTATAAATAAATAACAATGATACTAACTAACTATAGAAGAAAATAAAAATATTTTATTGCATTTTATTTATGCCCGTCTTTCGCCCTACTGAACGTACATAATTTAGTCATCGGCTATGCGTATCAACATTTCCAGCATCGGCGACAGGCAGCACATTTCATTAAGTGCCGGCACTGCTATCATTATGTGAAGATAGATAAAGCCACGATGCTTAGGTACACGTTAAAGCATGTGGGTGCATGCATGTACATATGTACATATGTACCAGTAAACGAACATCCATATACATACCCACGTGTAGCTTTCGCTTTCTTGCCCTGTTAATTATTTCTTCACCTTCAAATTCTTATCGACAGAAGTCAATGCAGCAATTTTATGAGGCTTTAAGTTGGTACTATGTACTTACTACAGCAGCTTTTACTCTCGTTCGGTTGAGCTATGGTAAAACGAAAACAAAAATCGGAGAATATAATATTTCTCCTCATGTGCTTCGTTTTTTGTTTAAAGTTTTTTTTTTTTAGTGTCCTTTAGTTTACGAGTTCTTTTAACTTTGTGAAAATTTACCAGGTTTGCTGAAATTTATATGTTTTGAAGGACTGCTGGGAGATCTATTTCGCACTTACTTTACTTATTTTTGGATAGATAGATAGAAAATATTTTAGGTCTCTCAGAGTTGAGGAGAACTTAGCATAACATTTTCGCAAGATATTAAACTTAGCATTGATATGGAAGGCGTGTTAACTGAGATCAAGGCAATCTACATGAAAACAAAGCCGATAAACCTCAAACCGCATATCCCGGCAATCGAGACATTTAGGTCAGTAATAACTCCAAGTATGCTAAGGAATATTGAAAATTAATTAAGACTGTGGAAAAAAGGTCACGTAGATATGCAAGGTTTTCTGCTATTCGAAGTCCAAGAAAAAACTAAAGCAAGAACTAAAAGCGAGTACAGTATATTTTGCTTAGCTGCACATCCTTCTTTGCACGAAAAACTTGTGCACTTAACCGAAAAAGGCACTTAAGCGAATTTTCTTTACTACTTCAATGAGGAAGGTATCCAAATCCCTATGAAACCAAATAATGGAGAAGCACTTACCACGTAGAAATTACTGCAAGCGAAATTTTTACCTAATAGTATCTAATTATCTACATAACTACATAAATTTAGAGCCATTTTCGTTGTTCTGCGAGATGAACAAAATAAATAAAAAGTTGTAAAATTAGGTAATTGTAGGGCCAGTGCAGGTAAACGTAATACTTTCTTTGATAATTGATACTAGTCGCACAATTTTTAAGGCAGGTATCGCCAATGTGCAGGTATGCTAAATATAAATGTTAAAAATAATGCCTCTGATGCGCATTTTGGGGTAGGTATCTTAAATGTACACTTAAGCATAGAGGCAGCAAAGCAAAATATAATGTATACAAAAATCGTGTGATCTTTCATTGCACTCGTGGAACTCATAATATGGACGTCTCAAAAATAATCATAATAGTTATCACGAAAATACTGGTGAAACACTGCACATATTGTTGCTACTATGTCAAACTATCGAATGTGAAACTAGAAATTTAACGATTTGCCAACTTACGTATCATTCTAAATTCATGCGCAAGGTATCGTAATTAAAAACGCATTTTTCCACATTCGATAGTTTGACATGGTAGCGACGATATATAGAAATGTAGTACAGCCGATCACTTCACGATTCCTGTATAGAACTTAAAGCTGCCAATAAGGTAGAAGCTTCGTCTATGAATATCCTTCAATTTAAGAATGCATTGAGGGTTTTGGGAATATATTTCATTATCAATTTGTCAGCTTGTTATTAAAGTGGGTTCTCCCGTTGCGGCAAGTGTGTTAATTATAATCAATTAACTATATGAAGTTTATCATAAGTAGAATCGACAAGTTTAAGAGTGCTCTGTCCAATCCACAAGAAAGGCAACCCCAACTACCGCGGAATCATTGACTAGGTATTCACAATTCAACAAATTTTGAAAAAGACTCGCGAGAGTAGGATCGACACATCCGATATACTTGTCGATTTCAAAGCCGCTTTCGACAGCACGAAAATAAGTTGTTTCTATGCCGCGATGTCCGAATTTGATATTGCCGTGAAACTAATACGGCTGTGTAAAATGACGTTGAGCATTACAATCAGCTCCGTCAAAATTCCGAAGCACTTCTCCGAGCCGTTTGTTGCCAAACAATGAGACTCCCTTTCGTGTGATTTCTGAACGGCTCAGGCACAATTCTTTTCAAGAGCGTACAATCGCATGCCGACGACATCGACATAATCGGTAAATACAAGGGCTAAGGCGGTTCTGCTTTCTTGGAATTCGGTAGAAGAGCAAAGCGAATGTGTCTGGTGGTGAACGAGCACAAAACGAAGTATCTCCTATCATCAGACAAACAGTTGGAGCATAAGAGTCTCTACACCAACGTCACTGTTGACAATCACAACAAGTGCTACCTTGAACTGAGTAGGCAATTGAGAAGTAAAGTCCTCTCTCTATCACACTCTATAAGTCGCTCATAATGCCCATAATGGTGTATGGGCAAGAAGCATGGACAATGAAAACAGCTGATGAGGCGGCTATTGGAGTTTACGAGAGAAAGGGTCTGCGAACGATTTACGGGCCTTTGCGCGATGGCGAATAGCGCAGACGATTAACGATGAGTAGTATGCGCGTCAGATTGCACTGAAGAGAGACGACTGGCGTGCTGTTTTGGACACGGTCAAAATCGCTTAGGCGGTTACAGCGCCAATAAAGCACAAGAAGAAGAAGTAGCGGTCTTACAACGATATAGACATAGTGCAGCGAATCAAAATACAGCGGCTACACTGGGTTGGCCATGTCGTACGAATGGACTGAAACGCTCCAGCTCGGAAAGTATTCAACGCGGGTCGCGATGCTGGTAACAGAGGAAGAGGATTGCCTCCTCTGCGTTGGAAAGACCACGTAGAGAAGGACTTGGCTTCACTTGGCATTTCCAATTGGCGTGTGCTGTTCTTTTCCGGCTTGCAAGTCTGAATCTCTGAACACCTCCTACTTGCCAGTTTCAGAAAGTGCAAGTGTACTTCTGTTTGTATACATATATCTGAGGGGGTATCCCAGTACCACTGCACCCGATTCATCTAAACAAGCTCCCGCCTTGGCCAATTCGCCTGCACTCTCGCTGCCTTCCATATTCCTATGGCCGGGAAGCCAGAGCGATGGACTTTGACTGAGACGCCGAGAGTAGCTCCATCTTGCCTTCTTTGACTAGCTTAAACTTGGTATCAGGAGATGAAACAGCTAGTAGCGCCGTCTGGCTGTCTGAGTAAATCACCGATTTTACTCTATTTGCAACACTATTATTTAGTAACTTTGATTGATTGTGATTAATTTCATCGAATTATAAGTCCCCACATCGTTTTATGCAATAAAAAAAAATTCAGCTAGCTACGTTTTTTTTGCATTTCAGCGACGATGTGGGATAGGGCCTTTCTTGATAAAGGTAACGACATCTACGTGAAGAACTTTTGCTCTGGAAATACGCACATATGTTATGAATTTAATTGCAATGCCTCCAACAACTCGCGAGTTGACTTATAAATTCAAATATCTGTTTGTAGCAGAACTAAGCGCCGAAGCCACTAAGCAACAAGTGCCGCGATCACTTGTTGTTGAATGAGATGCGCTGCGTTGCGGCAAACGCCAGCTCAAAAGGTATACGCACATTTGTAGATATGTATTACATAAATAGACCTAGATATGTGTGTTATAATTTTTATCTAATAGCTAATAGCAACAATCGTTTGCTTTTAAAAAGAGCTTAACTCCTCAAACGGCCAAGATGACGCACTGAGCGCTTAGCTAGCTAATCCACTTATCAACAGACTTGATTGTGCATATAAACTAAATATCGAAAGCTTTCCTTACCTCTTGCCTTCTTCACTACACACTTACGTATGTATGTATATGTTAACATACATTCACTAGCTCAAAGGTGTACAAAATTTTTGGACGTCTGCTGCTATGCTTGTGTCTATAATAGCGGTTGTGCTTAAGGTTCTCCAGCGTTTGCGGCGCTCCAGCGTTTGAGCGGTTAGATCGTAGAAAAAACCGATTTTCAATTTCAATATCGAAACGCAACTGGCGCGTGCTAGACGTGTGTGTTTCTCTGTGCGGAATTGATCGGGCGCTAACTGAATTTTGAGAGAAAAAAAATTGTGTTTGTATAAAGGAAAAAAAAAAACAATATTTTGGCGGCAATATTTATGTGAATTCTTTAGTGATTGTGCTGTAGCAATGGCGCAGTTTTGCGGCTGACTTTTTACTTCCATTAAAGTGAAATTTGACTAGATTGATAAAAGGTTTCGTGAGCGCGAGTGATTGATTTCTTTTTTTATTGGAGTTGATTAAATTGATAAGAATGTGATTTGATTGATTTGTATTTATTTAATAGAAAATATTGACTTACCGCTATATGCTGAAGAAGGCAGAGTTGTGACTGAAAGGAAAAGAATGGATAATAAAAATGGGTTTCAATTAATGTATTTTAATTTAAAAAAAATCTATATCTTAAAATTTTTTTTTTTGCTACAAGAAATAAAAAAAGTTTTTTTGGTGTTTTTACAAAAAAATTTAAAATCGGAAAAGTATTAAAATAAAAATCGAAACCTAATTTTTTTAACTTTAAAAGGAAACTATGCATGTATATTAGAGTGGTTCAAAAAAAATTTTTTTTGGAAATTCATAAACGCTACCTCAAATTATTGTTATTTGTGATAAGAAAAGAAAAACGTGTTTTTTATTTTGAAAAAAAAAGTTTTCTTAGAGGTCGCGCTGGTCGGTTTTTTATAAAAACGTTGATGTTCTCAATTTTTTTATTTTCTTGACATGTTAAAATGCAGCTAAAAATTTGTTTTTACATATAATTACTCTGGTATTATTGGGGAACATTCCCAAAAAAAAAAATTAAATTTTTTTGACTTGAAAAATAAATTATTTCGGAAAAATGTAACTAAAATTGCTTGAAAATTTTCACGATTTTTGTAAAAGTACAAAAAAAAAATTTAATAAAAACCTCATTATTTTTTTAGATTTGACTGTTTTATTCTTTTTTTTTCTTTCAATACAATCTATTTTAAATGAAATTTGCAATGATTTTTTAGACATTTAAAAATTTTGATTGTTTTAAATATACATTAAATACTTTATTTATTTTGATAATTTTCAGATTTTCTATATTAAAAAAATTGTATTCTTTACGAATTTTTGGTGTTTCTTCTAATAAAGAAATAATAATAATGCAAAAATCAGATTATCATCTTACTTGAAAATTTTTAAAAGACAAAATTAAAGTACATAATTAATGATTTTCTTAATTTTTAAACAATTGTTAACTAATTTAGAAAAAAAAACATTTTCAGTTTTTAGAGAAAAATTATTTTTTATTTTCGCACCTATGTATATAATCATTACTCATTTTGGAATTTTTAAAATGCGACGAAATCGTGAAAAAAATTTTAAATCTGAAAATTATTTAAGCTTTTCGAGTAACTTTTAGAGACTTGACATTATCGGTGTATTTTTTTTCTTAAATATAAAAATCGAGTTTTCAAACACAAAAGAAACAAAAAAACCGTACTTAAGAAAATTTGTTTTAAGAAAATTTTTTTATAAAAAAATTTGAAGCGACAACCGTTTTCTGCTTAAAATCTCCATCTATTTGAAACCAGACTCGTAAAGCATGTGGCATGCGTACGAATTCATCGAACCATTTAGTGTCAATTTTGCTTATGGTTTTTCAGTCAATTGACTGCCTTTTTTCGAATGCCTGCTAAGAGCATGCATTTGTTTTTGTGCGTTTTTTTTTAATTACTATTATTTCTGCATTGTTGTGGTTTGTTGTTGCTGCTCATGCCGGCTGTGGACATGTCAGCAGTTAATTGAAATTTGTTTCACCTTATTGGCAATTATGTTACGATTATTTATATGCTGTTCCCTTTATTATTGTTATTGTGTTTATTGTTGTCATGTTTTTTGCTATCGAAAAGATAAATTGCAACAATGAGAACAGCAAGTGCGTTTGTGCAAGTGTGTGTGCGATACACGCACTTCAAATGTCACTGCTTTTGAGAACATTCTACACACAAGTATTTTTGTACTACCCTGTAGGAAAGTGCAAACGATTTTACTTCAAAAATTCCACGTTCTTAGTTGTGTTTTAACCGCTACGAAGTTCACGCGCAAATGTATTGTAATAAGTTCATAAAATCCCTCAGAAACCGTGTTATATTCCATCTCACCAACTCCCTAGACAATTGTCAATTCTGGCAACTATCTTGGAAGCTCTTTATTGTCTTTCGAAAGGCTAATTTAAAGATCTGCTAACGCGGAGGTCTTAGCGTTAAGCTGCTCGCCTTTTAGAAATATTTTTTTTTTAATTCTTTGGATTGAAAAAAACTTATATATTTCTCTTTTTGAAACAATCACTAGTAAACGATAAAATTAAATTAATTTAAAAAATTTAACTTAAGCAAAAATTAGTAAAAAAATATTTTAAAAATGAAATTAAATTAAAATAATTTTTTTCTTCTTAAAACAATAAAATTTAATAAGTAAATTTGAAGAAAAAAATTAAGCTAAAAATAGAAGAAAATAGTACTTACAAATTGAATATTAAAAAAAATATTTTTATTTAAAAAAAAATTCTATTAATTTAAAGAAAATTTAATTAAAAAAGGCAAAAAATAAAGTAAAAAAATAAAATAAGATCCCATATATTGAGTGAAATAAAAAAATAGATTTTTCTTTTGAAAACAATAAAATTTAAAAATTAAAAGAAAATTGAATTAACGAAAGAAAAGCAAATTAAATTAAAAAGTAAAAAAATAAATAAAATAAGTTTCTAAAAATAAAGTGAAATTAAAAACGAAAACAATTTAATTAAAAAAATAAAATAGGTTCCTAAAAATTAAACGAAATTAAAAAATACGTTACTTTTTAAAATGTTGGTAATTCCGTGTTAAATACGCAGTAAAACGCGGAGCCTTAATTTAATGTGTTCTCTTTTATTTCAATTCAACCGGAAGAAGGAACAACAAAAGGGTATAAGACTAAGTAGATAAATTGTGTTTCTATACTACGGGTGATGCCAGATCTGCATTATATTATTCATATTATTATTTTCAACACTTTCCCTCAGATCTGACATCATTCACAAGTTCAGTTAAAGTGTTTGTGCAATCAGTTCGTGAACGACTGATTGGTATACATACATACGTGTGTATTAATATATATACATATATACATTTATATACATGTGCATAGCGTTGTTGCTTAATTCATTTTATGTACAGATAAGTGGTTTCTAAAGTTTTAAAAATTTAAATTAATTTCATGCCGAGGCTTGCAACGCAATGGAGATGCTTAGCTGCCGCCAAATTTTTTGTCAAAACATCTGCTGGCATTTCTTCTGTGCTTATATACTTTATTTCGATGTCTTTTCTTTCAACGGCTTCTCGGACGAAATGATGACGAATGTCGACGTGTTTGGTACGATTGTGGAATAGAGGATTTTTGCTCAGCTTCCCGGCGCTTTGGTTGTCGTTGTAGATGACTACTGTTTGATCTTTACCTAATATTTCATTTATTAAACGTTTCAAGTGTATAGCTTCTTTCGTTGAATCGGAGAGAGCCATGTACTCAGCTTCGGTACTTGAGACGGCCACGGTTCTTTGTTTTCTGGACTCCCAGCTTACGGCTGCGCGGGCTAACGTAAACGCGAAGCCGGTGTACGACCGTCTGTCGTCAACGTTGGATCCCCAATCAGCATCTGCGAATCCTTCCAACGATTTGCTTTTGGTGCAAGTAAAAGCAATTCCGAGATTCTTCGTACCTTTTAAGTAGCGTAANCGACTAAATTTGAAACTGCTATTTGCTGTAATTCAATTTGATCACTTGGTTCTTTTATTTCGCTGTTTTGTTTTGATTCGTCTTTTTGTTCACTCTTCATTTGTTTTATTCTGTATGTTTTAATTTTCGTTGTCAAATGTCAAATGTTGACTTTACTGAGCTACGACTTTTGTGCGCGTTTCTATTTGCTTTCTCCTTCCTTCGTTGTTGAAAGTCATTTCTGTGATCCGTGAGTTAAACTGTCATACGAGCTTTATGTATGTATAACACTTCCTTTTACCACCAGTTGTGTGGTGTGAGCTTTTGAAAGCTTTTGGGTATTTGGATAGCTCAAATGCGATGTGCCAACGTGTTAATCGCAAATGTGTACTGACGATAATTTGAACTCACAATCTTTCTTGTTAGACGCCACGTGGAGACTCTATTTCACGTTTGCGTATATATGTGCACTCCCTTAGCGCAGTGGAAATGTGCAGGTCCATAACCTGTTGGTAATTCCGTGTTAAATACGCAGTAAAACGCGGAGCCTTAATTTAATGTGTTCTCTTTTATTTCAATTCAACCGGAAGAAGGAACAACAAAAGGGTATAAGACTAAGTAGATAAATTGTGTTTCTATACTACGGGTGATGCCAGATCTGCATTATATTATTCATATTATTATTTTCAACATAAAACAACAACATCTAATAATTAAAAAAAAATTAAATAAGCGAATGAAAAGCAAAATAAATTAAAAAAGGAAAAAATAAATAAATAAGAAAATTAAATTGAAAAGAAAAAAATATATAAAATAACTTCACAAAAATTTAATGAAATTAAAAAAATTAAAAAAGAAAAAAAAAATTATTTAAAAAATAAGAAAAAAAACTCCGCTGTCTGAGAGTCGAACTCGGATCTTTCGAATGGCATGCTTCCCTCAGGAAATTAAATTAGTTTGAAAGTAATTTATAAATACTTTATTTTCAATAATAACTAATTGAAATTCTCACTTTTTCCCTGTCAGTTATCTGAGAGAGCTTTTTTTCTAGGACTCTTTTGCTAGAATAACAAACGTCTTTTGAACTATCTTGCCATCTGTCTTGCGACAGAGAATTGCCCTGTTAGGTTGTTTTGTAGTTTTTTATAATAAAAAAATTTATAAAATTATTTATTTACTGGCCTATAATTTCTGAATGTATTTGTCGCATTGACTATAAATTTCGCTATTTTTATATAAGTTCAAGCAACTTTATGCTACTTTTGCTGAAGCATTTCCTACAGCGCATGCCGTCGTTGGGTCGTGAAAAGTATATATTTAACAGTAGGCAATATTTTATTGTACAGAATGTTGCAAATGTAAATAAATAAGTGTACTGGAAAACAACAAACGGAACAGCAAGGGAAACATATGAAAAGCTAATAAATGGTAGTTGTTTATACGCGCGCAATAAAAGGAAAATATGCTTCTAAAAATGCATAAGTTACGTGCTCTCATATGAAACATACTTACATACATATGTACATATGCGAGTACATACATATATATATAGGAACATGCATACTGTAGGGTTGCTTCATTGCATTCAGCGTTAAATTTCATAAAAATTGCCTACCAAAAACGATGCCGCGCGCTTCACATATTACCGCTATCCATGGCCTACAACAGGGTGTTCTTTGTATTGGCCCCAGCATTTTATCTCCGAGAAATTTTTATTAAGTTTCACCCAAGGCTTCGTCTTATTACTACTACTGTTTGTTGGCGCAACAAGTCGGTCGCAGAGTACACTGAGACTGCTTTAATAGCTGGTACATATTTACAGCTCAGCCGGTACAAAGCAGTCTTCGAGGCTTCGTTTGTAAGCCTCATCACCGGGTAGAAGAACGTGAGTTTTTCCCAATATATTCTTCTAGAAGAGCATTGAGAAGTATCTCCAGTATATTTTGGACGTCTGTTACCAGATTTTCAATCTAATCTCTATACGAACCGTTACGATTTTGAAACCCTATTTTCTGAATTTTCGTGCTGAATTTCTGTCTACCAGCAATTTCAGCTGTTCGCTGTCAAGTATTTCTAAATCTATTTTCTTTCTGTTGACAAGATGTTCCTCTTTCCTTTTTTCTGCTGATATTGTTTGCAGGGTGGTAAATCATTATTATATAAGCGTAGATTTCTGGACCATAAACTGTTCTCGTAGCGTAAACCCGGAGAAAGCTGCCCTTATGCTGTTCACAAATAAAACAAAATTACCAAATTTTACTAAACCAAGGTTCCGAGGAACGGAACTGGATCTGTCAAACAAGGTGAAATACATAGAAGTTACTGAGGATCCCAAACTTCACTGGAAACCAAACATTGAAGAGCCGGCAAGTAAGGCCACGGTTTCTGTCTATGCAGTCAAGAGAATGTTGGGAAACAGATGGGGTTTGAAACCAAGAAAATGCACAATTCTTATACACAGCTATAGCCCGACCCATAATCTCTTATGGGGCGCTGGTCTGGTGGCCAGCCCTTACTAAGGATTAGGTAGTTAAAAAGCTAAGCGGAATTAAAGGTCAACAGCTGCTAGCGTAACAAGTGCAATGAGATCCTGCCCGAAGGACCGTCTGAAATTAAAGCGCTGCCCACGGATTATATCCTGTAGAACAGTGCTCGTCAAACTTTTGAGTGTGACGGACCGGCTGCAGTTTTTCTATTACGTCGGGGACCGGTACCTTTTTTTATTGATTATTTTTCGTTTACGATCATCTCACATATGTATTAAAATTTGTTTAAATGAATTTCTTTATTAGCCGGGTGTCTATATATGACCTATTACCATTTAATGATAGCAGATATTAGCGATTTTTTATGAATGTTTAACAAATTTAAGTTGTTTTTATTATACAAGTTGTATATAGCCTCATTAAACAGTAATATAAAACATCAAAAAATCGTTGTCCATTTCGCGACGCCCTTTGCGGACCGGCGACTTATGGCTTACGGACCGGCACCGGTCCGCGGACCACCACTTTGGCGAGCACTGCTCTAGAGGACCTGGGTTCACCACAAGCCCCGCACGAAATTCTCAAGCCGAAGTGACTGGAATCAAAAAAGGTCGAGTTCTTGAGGCGCTTAACTACCTTTACGGATGGGTCAAAGATGTAATGCGGAGTTGGTGAGGGGATTTTATTGAGAAATATAACCCAAAGTTATCCCTCCGCTTACCAGACTATGCAAGCGTTTACCAGGCCGAAACGTTTGTTATTAAGGAGGCAGTAAGTTACACCAAAGAGAATGTACCCACGAGAACGCAGGTGAACATCCTCTCGCATAGGCAAGCGGCCATTCAGGTACTCTCTTCTACCTCTCTTAGATCTCAACGAGTGGATGAATGTAGGAAAGACCTTGCCTACATTTGTGATCAATACGAAATTACCCTAATATTTATGGGACATAGGGACATTTAGGGAAACGAGGCAGCTAACGTACTAGCAAGGAGTAGCTACACAATGAATGTGTCCCACGCGGCGGACATGGGCGCATCGCTCAGGGAGATTAAGACAAAAATTGTCAAAATTTATCAACCGAGGGCCAAGCACAAGGTCTTACAGAATTACCCGGCAGTACTGCGTGTCGTACGACCAATTAAAAACCAAAGCTCTCTTAGGAATGAGGCAGGACACTGACCCGTTCGGGTATATGCCGAAAGGGTGGGACTGCCCTTTAATAGGTTCTGTCGCAGCTGCGATGACCTTGGATGGATGAGGCTAAATACACTCGGCAAACCATTCCCGCAGAGTATTTCAGTGTGCAGCTGCCTCTCTCTGTATGACATACTAAAATTTATTAAAGTCGCCAAATAGCCGTAGGTTTCACGAGTTGTGGAATCAATATGGCAAACTTGCTAATTGCTTGTCACCAGGGTGACAATCCACTTAAACCAACCAGCCAACATAATAATAATTTTGAGAGTTTTTCAAGCACAACAATTTTTCCTTAAATTTTATATCGTTTTCTGTACTAAACGGCGAATTTTTCTATTTTCATCAAAACCTTAAATATGTACAACTACTACAAAGTCTTACTGTAATTTTTATTGGTTAGTATTAAAAGTTGTCACAAAATAATAGCATAAGCTGCCATAGCCAAAACCACCAGAGGCGTTTTGATTCAAGTGTTCAATCCAAATTTAATTACACAACTGCGCACCAAATTTCAGCAATCAGTCAACACAAGCTTTGCTGACAGATTTAGATTAGTTTATGATTTTACACAAAGTGTTAAAAAAACTGTAATAACCGTGAAAAACCAGCTTATAGCTGCACTATACATAATCATTATTAAATATTTAGTAGTANACTCTAATAACCGTGAAATACCAGCTTATAGCTGCACTATACATAATCATTATTAAATATTTAGTAGTACATATTATGAAAGTTTCAAAAGTCTTTAATAGCACAAACACGAAAATTGTGTCAATTAAAAAATAATTACATATGTATATTTGAAATCTTTACATTAACGTTACTCAATGGTCTACGCGTAGGTAGGGACGGTACAGACCTCACAAAATGCTCGTATTGATACTACTATGAATCAATTTACTTAGTTTGCTTCATGGAAATTTTTATTCAAAAAATAAACGAATTTAATTAAGCAAAGTTATGAGTTTAAAATTTAATAAATTTATATGAGTTTGAATACAAATTAACTAATATTTACTAATGTGTGGATGTATAGAAAAATTTGCATTTTTATGCGCATTTAATTTTATTCAATATTCAGCACGATTTGTGGCGCAAAAGAAATGCATTGTGTGCCATACAAGTGAATAAAATGTAATAAGTAGTAATAAAAACGAAACTAGAAGAGCTATTGTATATTTTTAATTTTTTAATGCTTTATCTCCTTTCCGATCGATAGAAAATAAGTAGTTCAACGCACAAGTTAGTCATACAAAAGTGAAGATAATTCAATTTATGAAATTCTGTTTTCTCTTAGCCTTAATTTGCATATAAATATTTATAGCATAAATGTTTTCTTGTCCAAAAACGTTAGTTAATAAATAAGGTAAACAAGAATATAAAATTTAGCATAAGTTTTCGCTTTTTCTTTTGGAATACCCGCAAATCTGTGCGCGTGTTCGTGGGAGGTGATAAACAGCGGCCAGTGGCATTTATTTAAACAAAATATAATCCAAAAGTGGTGGATTTGGTTCAAATTATAGATTATAGAGTTAACTTCGTATAGCTTAACTAAGCTTATGCGCCGGCGCGTAGTTTATTGCCATTAAGAATAAGAAAACCAATGCCGCTTTACGCATTTGCCTAGTGTTTGGCCGAGCTTACCTATCCTCCGATTTGTGGTGTGTGTTTGGATATTGTCACAGAAATGTAGAAATGCATAGTATGCGTTTTGTTGACCCATATACCTTCGGAGATTTGTCATTGCCAGCCGAGAGGCAACAGCTAATAGCAAAGAATTATTTGGATGACACTCGGACTAGAGATCGAACCCAGTGCTTGCATCCATAAAGTTCTGCTAAAAGCCTCCAAGCCAATGGCCCCGACGGACTATGCATGTTGGGTCCAGTGAGAGAAGAATAGCTCACTCAGGTCCTCCATTTGTCATTGGCTACTGTGTAGACACACCGCCCCGGCGAATGATCTGTTTTAATAAAGTTGGACTTATCGAAAGCCTTTGATACCGTTTGTCACTTCAAGCAAGCAGATGACCTTCAGAGATTCTATCCCTAGAGAGGACCAATACAATGGACATCAAGCCAAGAAAAATTAATAAGAGGTCTCACTAGGTGGTGTCTTCTGGCTATTACAATTTAACTTCTACACAAAATGTAGAAGCTCACTCAGCTACAAGAGTGTGTTTCACTGATACTCAGCTGCTGACGACTGCTCGATATTCGCGAAATGGCATGGATGATCTGTGTAAACGGCTATCACTACGGCCGTTCTCGCTTTTTTTATTATACGGAGCCTTACACTCTTTCCTACAAAAGTAGCTGCGACCTTTTTTACCACCTGAATAAAATAGTTCTAACTGCTATTAAGCATACCATATTAAATACCTTTGATAGCTTTCTTGTATTAACCTGCAACTAGTAGGATGGAGTAGACGAAGCTACAGATCTAGGAAAACACTACACTCTGGCCAGCTACCGCATGCCTTCTGCTATCATCCGAAGATTACCGAAATAACGAGGCCTTAATGCTTACCGTCAGCGAACATAATTTTTTATTCAGCAAGTAATCCCTGCTCGCCTAATGACGCAGGTAAAAAACGAACAGACAAAGAGTCCTCTTCCAGGGACGTCTGCAGGTATATCTACGAGCTTACGCAATAGATTTAGACCTACAACACGTAACCACTGGACCCATCGTTGTACAGTTAAATAGGCCGCAAATGATGTTCTTGTGAAAGTCGCCATTAGAGTTCAAACACTAACCCGAAGTCGAAGAACTTTAGCAGGCGCCAGATACACAAGTAACTTTAGCGCAATTAATGTTTGGAAACTGTAGTAGTTGAAGCTCCTTCTTATCCAGACTACACTTACTATCTTATACAAGTCCGGGATATCAAGGTACCCCAGACGATGCCAACTCTTCGTTAGTCCCTTAAAATCATTCAGCAAGCACTCTTTTTTGTGGTTCGGCCCTGTCGAAATAACAAGTTTGCTGGGTCTACTGGTGACCACAACGAAATAGATTCGTAAGATAAATTAATTCTGATTTAATCTCAGACAGCAGATTCTAGATTAAAGAAGACTCAGAGTTACTAATACTCAGCCTGGTTGGTTGCTTGGTTGAAGTGGCGAGTTTAACAACTCGCATTTTTACCTGAAAAGAAAACACGAAGAGAAAGCAGCAAAAGTCAGTTATTTCTCTCAAATCCAGCTTTCGGAATTCAAGAACTAAAGGAGCAGGGTTTTCCTAGAAGCCTGGTTCTAGTCCTACATAGTGTTGGGCAATCGCAGAGCAGATGCTCCACCGTTTCTTCTGCATCTGGTGAATTACAGATTAGTGTAACGACATGCCTGTCAGCTAATAGGCTCATTTCATTACTTTCTTTCGCGAATGCTTGCGCCATGCTTCCGTTGGACATAAGCTGATCGCCCCAGTAATCGCAATGCAGGCTAACCTTTGTACCCTGCCTAGTTAACATTGTGCGTATATAATTCGTCTCTACGGCTTTCCGACAAACCAGCGAACCGTATGCAATAGGATAAGATCAGGTCGTAGGCCCCACTTCTTACCCAGCATTTTCTTACAGAAATACAGAGCACCAGAGGCCGTTTTTACGCGGTGGTCTGTGTTAATTTTCCAGTTTAATTTCGGTGTGAGGGGCTCAGACCCAGTCTTCTTTGTTGCTATTTAATTTGCTGCAGATTCAAAAATATTTATCAACTAGAAATCATTGCCATGGAGCAATTTAGATTCTTCATTCGTTCTAAAATAAATATTTAAATGGCAAAATGCAATATCGAAATTGCAATATTTATACAGATATTGAAAATGTTAATGAAAATCGATAGCACACAAGCATATGAGCGACAAGAGTTTACACAAATGGTTTGATGAGGAAATTGTGGGTGCATTTTCAAAATAAATAAATTCATACAATTTACATAAAATTTGTGAGAATTTATTTGTGTAAATATTTGCTGTGCATGTTAAGGCTTTGTTGGCGCCACCATCAAAGTTATATGACTAAAATAAAACGTTTTAAAACTGCACACTTCACATCAGACAAGGTATTTAAGTCGCCTAATATGCCGACGATTCTATCAAATTGCAATGCTAAAAATGGTTAGAAAATTGATAGTTTTAACATTTTACACAAATGATGGCATTAATATGACGAATGACGGCCGAACGAAGAGTGATGAAGATGTATGTACATAAGTATATGTGATGTAGCTACACATGTAAATGGATGCGGTTTGCGGTTGGTTAAAGTATCGATTTTTTTTTTGTTTTGCTTTGGTCTTTGCCTTTTAGGTTGCCTCTTAATAGCAATTCAATATTCCCGCCTATGGCCATGGCAAGTGCATTGTAATCAAAACCATTACACTTAAAACAAATATCACAACCAAAATTGGAGCTAAAATTATTTGAGAATTTTATTAAATACATATGTACACTCACATGTGTGCAAAAGTACATACGGGTATTTATGTATGTAAAAAAAATAAATAACAAAGTTTTCAAACTTCTAGCGAGCTTGTGCGCTAGCAGCAAATGCAAATGTGGCGGCTGGAGGAGCTCCCTTTTAAGCGAAGCGAGTAATTAACCCAATTTGTGTCTATTGCCAAAATGGCAAAGCTGCTGCTGAGTGTTTGTTGGACTGTGCGCCGCCACTGCCGCCTTGTTTGGTGCGCTTAGCGCCCCACTGGTGGCGTTTCGTAAGGAGATATATAGTTTGTAGACAAGCGACTAACTTGACTGACTCTGTGTGGCAGATTGACGGCCTTCTTGCCTGCCACCCTGGCTGTTAGTAGCCTGTCAGCGATGTGTGATAAATTTATAGTTGATTTAGAGTGTTTTGCGAATATTATTTGAATTTATAATAATACTTAATATACACAGAGCGACTAAAAGTTTGGAAAGTTTTTGGCCAAATTGATGGCTGTAATAGTTTATTTTATTTACATACTTTCGTGGATTTTTCCATGCCATTTTTGTTATCATCTCAATATATTTTTATATATCTAAAAATATATATGAACTTTTCAACTCATATAAAGAAAGTCATGAATTATTTGGCCTTAGTTTCATCCCGACTACGAGCTGTGCATAAAGTGCCTGCAGTTTTTTGGTTTCTGATTCGCGTGCGAAAATGTGATTTTTAACGTCCGGGTATTCTTGTTGTTATTTGAATTCATATTATTTTATTTTTATTTTTTTAGCCGGGTGCAGCAGTGAGTAGTTAATTAAAAAAAAATTTATTTGCAATTTTTATGTGAGACGAATATGAATATTTTTTTTAGCAAAAAGTATTCAAGACATGCTTAAATTGATTTTTGTTTTCAATACTAAAGAAACATACATTTTTATTTTATTTCGCACTTTTTGTTGACATACCTTTTTCTGATTGCAAGTTATGCAAATTTTAAACAAAAAAGTATTTTTCAAACAATATATATGCACAGTGACTCAAACAATTTATTTAATTTTTGTTTTTTTTCTTTGAAAATACTCTTCATACCCTAGCTGAAACCATATAAATCGGAGTTTCAAAATTTTAACAAACTTTAGACAAATTTAAAGAAAAAATTTCAAATTGTTTAATTTGAATTTGTAGAACATTTTCGAGCATGCGGTTTTATAGCCAATAAAGTGCAAGCTTCACGCGTTTTTTTATAATTTGTTTTGCTGGTGGATGTTTGTACTTTTTTCCATATAAACATAAATTTCTAATTAAATAAAATGCGCAAGACCGTTCGCAAAAAAATTATAAAAAATCCACTTCAATCTTGATAAATTGCCCTTTCTATATTAAAACAAACCCGCAAAAGTCGACAGCATAAAAAAACATAGTAAAAATCAATGCGATTTTTTAGACGCTTGAAACTTGCACTTTCTTATACCAAAATTTTATGGACTATAAAACTGCATATCCAAAAATGTTCTAAAGATTCAGAATAATAAGTTCAAAATTTTGCGAAAATTTTCTGCATTTTTAAATTTTTTTATAAAGTTCGTAACCTAGATTTTATGGTTTTGGTTAAAGCATAAACAATATAAAAAAGAAAAATAAGAAGAAAAAATTCTAAAATTGAAAAATATTTTGAATTAAAAAAAATCAACACGTGAACACTTGCTTGAGCTACTGTATGTACGTACAAGTATTTGTATTTGTAATTAGCGAAGAAACCCCATTTACATTCAAATTAATATTTCCACAATTTCAAAAAGAGCTCACGTGCTCATAAAATGTTATAACTAATAACAGTTTGAATTAATAATAATGTTGCTATAAAGATGCAATTATTTTCTGGGAAAAATGATAATTATTTTAAAAACATAAACATAAGAATAAATGAGACATAAATTGTGGAATTTATGAATACAAATACGGAAATAATTCGAATAGCTTGAAGCAAGAGTGCGAGCATTGTTGAAATGAACTAAAAACATAAATATGAGACAGTGCAGAGACCCACCTTAATTAAAATCAATTGCAGCACTCCGAACCAGAGGTGGTTTTGCGCTTCACGATGTGCGGAGCGTTGTACTCGTATATCAGCAGACTTCGAGTTCATTCCGGCGCAAACGGACCACTACAAACCGATGTTGTGTTCCCGAAAACTTATTCACGAATGGATCGAAGTTTCATGAAAGGTTAAGAGAAGGAATTCTCCATCAACCTTATAACTATTTAGGTGGCCATATCACTGCACTGCCTTCCAAGCGTAGGTAACCGAAATAAAGAAAACAGCGGATGGCAAGCTTGCAAATGCAATACACTCTCATCGCTCTTTGATGAATCGAAAATTGTCAAGGTATATCAAACTTCTAGCTCGATCCTGTCAGATCACTTCGCTATGAGGCTTATTTAGAATAAAGTTCGCAGCGATATCGCCAGTAAATGCTATACATGACTTGTTTCGGCACAGGTGGGCTTTTATTCAGCTCAACGAACGTTGAGTGAAAACCTTAGAATATAAGATGACTAGGTTCTTTTAACCACAGGTTAGCTGTTGGCGGTTTAGAAAGCTCTTAAAACTGAACCAATTACATCTCTCGTTACTGTTGGAAATTCTAACTTATCATTAATGGGACGATGGTAATCCATTAATTAAAATTCATAGGCGAACAGCATGCTAAAAATTTAATTAATGAGAAACCGAATATTTTTTCCACAAAAAAAAAAAAAAAGAAAAAAGAGATTTCTGCAAGCTAGTAGAATACTTAACTAAGTATGACCAGTGAATGTACATATGTATGTTTGTATGTATGCATTTAAGTTTGCGGGTGTTGAGGACTATGATTGAAGGCTATAAAAATCGCATTCCTTTAATATATTCTTAAGTGAACGAGTAAAATAGAAATTTTTTTATTGTACATACATATGTACTAGAATGAGAAACGCTCACTAAAATATAAAAAAATGGCTGTGCGACAAAAATTATTAAGATTTTGCCATCAAAGATGCCAATACCAGAGAACGTGCATATGCATTTGGGTGCATCACTCTCCATTAAAAAAATAAAAATAAAAATAAAAAAAGCACCACTCGTTTTCCTCGGAAATATACATAAAATCAATTACATTTTGAGACTTCCATTAAAATATTTCAGAAAAATATTGAGATGTACGTGAGCTGGCTCGATTTGAAAATACATAAAAAAAAATCGGTTTTTTTATAAATAAAATTAGTTTTAAAAAATATTGTTGCCAAAGAAACCTCAGAACGGAATCAAACTAATGAGATTTTTGGAGGCTGAGGTATGTCTTAAAATTTTCAGAAAAATATTTTGGCGTGAGTCTAAAAATATAATAAATTTTATAATTCCGGTAAAAACACCACAGCTTTTTGAAGTGAAACTTCTTAGGCAGCGGTATCGCAAAAATGGAGAGTGAAATTTTTAAAACTGAAAACCTTACATGAGTAAGAAGGACGATAGAGTATAGATAAAGGGAAAAAAGAAAGAAAACGATGTATGCACAGCAATAAAAAGCCATAGCGCTGCTGGTAGCGGCAAAGTTAATAACAACCATGATTCAATAATACAAGGTTCGATAAACTGACAGTTGTCTCTCTCGCACCGCTCCCTTAGCAGTGGCACCGTGTTGCTTCTTTGCAAATTTACATGAAAACAGTGTAGCTTTGTGTGAAATAAAAGTATAAGGTTTTGTGCAATATGTTTATTTGTATATGCATATGAAGCATATTTAACTGATGAAAACATAAGCACTGGATGTTTACATCAATCTCATAGTAGTCTTATTTTAATTTTGAGTCATTTTGCAGTTTTTGTTCAGCTAAATAGCACCTAAATTACGTAATTCACGTAGATATATCAATATTACGTTCAACATTTCGTTTAAAATGCCAGATTTCCTGCAAATACATTAGAATGTACAAAAGGAATTTGACTACTAATTCCCTGCAAAAATCGCGACTACTCCATGCATGCATGTAAAGAGTACTCCCGAAGGACCAATGAGTACTCCAAAATTAACCACAATTCATATAAAAAATATGGTCCAATTAACATTGCGATATCCTAGGGCAGGACCACATACTCCATCTCTGCATTACATCAGAGTAGCACAAAACTACTCCAACATACTCCAATGACATTGTTGTTATACTTTTTTATTTGTACGATTTTTTAGTATTCCAAGCTCAAGTTCATTATCACACATTATGAGTTGGAATAGTTTACAATTTTCTGCTGCACTAACATTTGTATTACTAGGAGTTATCAATCTCCAATACACCGATACCTGATAGAAATTCGATTTGATTTTTGGAAAAATCGAAGGTAAAAATTAGTGAACATGAATTGCTACCATTTGACTCATTCAGCTGTCAGTTGCTATTAAAATGCAGTTATTCACGCGCCTAACATGTAACTTATGTTAACTGATTGATTGCTCCAACCAATGGGAGATATGCAAAGCCTTCGAGATTTGTTAAATTGTAAAAAATGGGAATCCGTAAAAGATATGTAGGTCATTAAATAGATGAATTAGAAAAAGACGAAATATCGATTATTTCGGTTCTCTGACTAGAACAGCAAGTGTCTGATGAAACTTACACCATGGTAAATAACTCACTTATATTTCCAAATTTGTTTTACAGTAAACGAAGTAGTATAACAAAGCAATATCAAATTTCCCCCTAAGATACATAAAAGTCTATAAAACCAAAAACAAAAAAAAAAGTAAATGAAACCACAAAATAACACACGTTTTCTAATCTAGCAATCGAAAAAATCCAATGCAAACTTATTAATTATTTTCCAATGCAAATAAAATACAACTTTTTTGTGTGTAAAATTTACGCTTTATGTAAATGAATGTAAAGTGTATTTGTGAGTGTAGAGGTCATTTGGTGAAATCCATAAATTTTGTTGAAAACACCTCAGCTTAAGAATTGCGAGCTAGACATTCCCTAAAAATAACAAAAATTGAAACTAGTAGCTAAAAATCATGATTAGCACCTGCCACAAATTTTTAAAGTAGTAGTATGTGTGCATTTATAGTAGTCGTTAATCGCACATTACATAAATGTAATTAATGGTGTTTGTGGTAAAAAAAAACACCTAAAAAAGCTTTAATTTGATTCTGCGCGGTGTTGCAGGTGAAAAGGTTGAAAAAAAAAAATTTTGAATAAAAAACAATAAATAAAACATTTAAGCTTTTCATTCACAAATTTGTATACGACATGAACCGGTAATTAAAATGCCATGAATGAATTTTAAATTGTTAAAGTAAGCGTTTTGTGCTTCTCAGTTCGCTTTTAGTTTTAGGTTTCTTCCCCTCAAGCTCAAGGTTAACGACAATTCCAAGCGAATAGAGCAACAGAGCTCATTGGGCGAATTTTGTGTATTGGTTTTAGCGATTAACACTGACCCAGAACTAATTTGGCCATCCCAGTTGATAATTTAGGTAGGCCTTCTTAAATGTAGCCATTCTAAAAATCTTACCCAAGAAGGGCTGAAAAAGAGGGGAGGCACTCATAATGCATGCCTTCTTAGGGCTTGTCCTATTTACTATTTAGCATTAAAAATGAATTATATAGAAAAGTATGCATTTTAAGTCGTACGAAAACATATTTGATATGAACCTAAAAAATTACCTTAACCGTCCGTTGTGTGCAAGTTTTTTGTATCCCTTCATTGTGTTAAATGGCCTGACTAGGCCACCTATGAGAGAACGCTATTTAAACGTATTTAGGGTAGGGGGTAATGCGGTATACAACCAATTTTTAATGTATTATAAATCAAAAGTTGGTATATAGATGGTTATAAGAGAATAGATAAAAAGTAGTTGATTCGTCTTCAAAAAAATTATTTCCCAAAATTTTATTATTATTTTTTAAATTTTTTTACCAATTTCTGTGAAAAATTCTTATACAAAACTCAAAATATATAGGTAAACTGTTTATATAGTTGATGGTTCTGCGGCTACAGAGATGTAGCAAGTGTAGGTTTTGGTTTCCACACCGTGGCACATTGCATTTTTGCTAAGCTGACAGGTAAATCTGGTTTTTCTTTTGGTACATATTTAGCTTAAACAATGGCCGGTATTGTGAGCTCACGGGTTTGGAAGCAGCTTAAAAATTTTCTCAATTAAAAAAAAAACAGCTTTAGAATAACTCCTCCAAAACCCCCTCTAAAGTCCGCATTAAAAATGTTCTCCTGGAAGCCCTTCTATGACTATCGAAAGTAGAAGCGCTTCAGTTTGAGCCACTCCATCCAACAAAACAGAGGAGGGTTGTTTTCCAGGAAAACCACTCGTACAGTCCTCGATGAGGTGGGTGTATACCCAACGTTGCCGGTTTGCTTAAATTTAATCAAAATTTATTAATTTACCCTGCCTGTTGAAATGTTAAATTTTTCTTCGTTTTGCTAAGTTTTTTTGATTAAAATAAAAAAGGAAAATTTTCCTCAAACATTCATGGCCATAAGAGTTACAATTTCAATAAAATTTTCTATTTTATTTTGGGAAGACTGTTATCCATATCCCGTAGTTCCTGAAAATGTTGCTCTACGTAACTTTTGACCCGCGGTCGTCGCATTTTTAAACCTCCGATTGAACTTCTGCCATGAAATCGCTGCTCATAAAAACCATTTTCCGTTCGGAGGCAACCTAGAACTTTAGGTCTCTTCATGCAAAAAAACATAACGAAAGGGCAGCTAACTGTTGTAGGAGTATATGTTGAAANGTTCGGAGGCAACCTAGAACTTTAGGTCTCTTCAATGGCGTGACAAGATCAACATGATTTTGGAGTTTTATGCAAAAAACATAACGAAAGGGCAGCTAACTGTTGTAGGAGTATATGTTGAAAGCCTGAAAGAATGTGTAGGTAAATAATAGTTAGTTTTTAAACTAGCAACTGTTAGACTGTAAAATCCTTACTTTTGACGACAAAACTGAGCCTTAGATTGCCTTTACTTACTCACTTGCTTACTTTTTATTTCTATAACCAATTTACGGAGCTTGGTAAGAAAAGCCCAAATACGGCTTTATACAAACCAAGCATTTTTCGTTTTATCAAAACCCCGTTAAATAAGTTGCTTAATGTTTTCGGGATTTGGTAAATTTTTCGATCGATTTTAGTAAATTTTATTGTTCGACCGCGGCAACACTGTATAAAGCATGATTCAATAATAAAAGGTTTGCTCAGAAAACAGTTGTCTCGCTCCCTCTTGATAAAATCGGCTCCCTTAGCAGATCACTGTGTATTGGTTAGTGTGAGTGTGCTTTTTATTTTACTTATAATTTTCTTCATTTAAATATCCAAACCGTCAAAGGCTCCCGAAAGCTACTCGTAGCATTTTCGTTGAGGCGCTTAGGGTTTTCCGCACGTTATTGGCTATTTTTAGTATAAGTACCAATAAAGATATCCAGCCCCACTATGCCACTAATTTTGTTTATCGTTTTTTAAAATGTAAACAAACAACTTTTTATTATTTTGATGACTGAGCTTTAGAAGATTTATTTGGTATTACGAGTATTTTTGTACCTATTGTTTAGTATTGGTTATTTTTGTATAAATTTATAAAATCTAAGTTTATTCGTAAGAAAGGTCAATAATGAGCTAATAATAGAACTATTCAAGAATTGTTTAGCATAATCTTGAATGAAATTATTCTCCTCAAATTGTATGAATTGTGCACGTTAACGTCTAAATAATTTGTTTAAATGTTTTTCGCGGATGTGTATTTTATTTTCTTAACTGTTTCAGTAAATACTTAATTGGAATCTATGTATAATGCTCGTCTTTAATTTCTTGCATTTTACAGGAAATATGTATGTATCTAGTTGCTTAAATTTATAATTTGAATAGAGAATTTAGACATGTGAACGATAAGCTGAGGGTTTGCATATATTTGCCATTTACCATCGGGGATTGGCTAGGAAAACAGAGTTGTAAAATTCGATTTTGTTGCATTTCTCTTAAATAAAAAAATCAATCTCATATATCACTTCTGGCGTCTGGACAGTGCCAATCAGTTATCCAACGCACGACATCCATTAGTGTCATTGCACACACATTCTAATGTATGTAAGTAGAACTACGATACGAATTTGTTTTGTAGGCTCGTTGACATTTACATGACGGCTCCCACAATTGGCGAGTTGTAATAATTTGTATGGCCCACCAGAGCACCACTAACCAGACATGTCTATCGGTCTATCTGCCTTTTCAACTTGCCAATCAGTTGTGACGTCGCCCGCCTGCCAATGCGATATGGTTGATGTGCATGCGCAATGTGTGGCTTGGTAGGCGCGATCGTTGTTGTTGTTGTTATTGTTTTAGAAACTCTGCGGTGAAGTCAATAAATATAAAAACACGCAAGTGTCAATTTCAATGTCAAAATTGGCACATAAAAGTGTTGACAGCTGAGATGTTACATATTTATACATGCGTGTACATTAGAGTGGTCCAAAAACAATAAAGTAAGCATTTTAATGCGGCCACCTCCTAGGATTGTTCTACACCGAAAAAAGAAGCCTCTCTTTTTTATCTTGAAATCAAAAAATATTTAGGTAGAGTGGAATATAAAGGTTTCCATGTATTTTATATGGGAAAAAAACAACTTTTCGTAGAAATGATATAAAATTCTTGAAAATCAATATGCTGCCTTAAAATTCCGACTATACTTTTTTGAACACACCCTAGTGTACATACACATATGTATGTATATGAAATAGCAATGTAACGAAGACATAATTTATATTTTTATACAGTGCCATGCATTTTCTTTCGGCGCATTTCATACTCAAACGCAGAATTTATCGCTTACAGTGGCATGTATGTATGTATGTACATGTATACATATGTATATGTAACGCCACGCAGACTGACAGTTATTAGGCTGCCATGTAAAATTTTTTGCCAAAATGTTCAAAAAGTAAGTGGGTGTCTTTAAAGTGTTTACTAATATATATATGATGAGGCAAAGAAAATTTTCATTAGTAGAGTCGACGACTTCATATGCATGTATGAAGTTTGTTAAACCCCAAAAAAAAAACAGAAAACGATAATAAAAGGTATGATTGAAATTTAATGTCGTTCTCATAGCTTTGTTCCCAAGAAAGCTTAAAAACGTAAACCGAAATTAGAACCAAACATTCGGGAGTGTTTTCACAAGAACTAAAGTGAGAATAAAACTATCGAGAACGTTCTCTACGGGTATTGTATAAGGAAGAAACCCAAAGTGAACAAAATGCGAACAATACTTTCGGGATCAGTTTTAGGAGAACCAAATAGGAGCAAAAGTCTCCGGAACGTTCTGGCAAAAAACAAAACGGGAACAAAAGTGTAAGGAGCTTTCTCTCGAAGAGCAATTTGGGAACTAAAGTCTCGGGCATGTTTTGCCAGCAAACGAAAGCGGAACAAATTTTCTCTGAACTATTCACGATGAATGGAAGCGATAACTAAATTTGTGTTATAGCGCTGCATTAGTTGGAAATATTTAAATATAAAAATTAATCAACAAAAAAAAAAACAACTGAAAGATATTTATGCAAATTAAGTCAACAAAAGACTTAAGATACGAACTTGTCTTGCAGAGAAAATTAAAAATTGTCTCTAAGTTTGTTCTTACATGAGTATATTAGTTAAAATAACAAACGGCGTTAAAATTTCATTTGTTAAAAAAAAATGCATGAAAAATATGGCTCAGCGCTCACCAACTCTTCTTGGTTGATATTGAAAGTCAGTTGCACGAAAAGAGGTCAGTAATTATGCTTAAGTGTCATCAAGTTGTTTCCCGAATTCCCCAGCTAACAGGGTCGTGAACCGCATTTCATAGGTGTTCCATTAGTGGACTGTTCACCCTAATTATAAATGATTAAGCTTTCCTCTGGCTTAGAATAAACAATCGTGGTTCTCATTGAAACGAGTTTTCATCCGAACTCGCAGACGACCCTCGCATTAAGTTCTCAAAACCTTTGTACTCGTTTTGTTCTCTAGTAGAACGCTCCTCAGACGTTTGAATTTATTTGATCCTCCCTGAAAACGTTCTCGATGCTTTCGTTATAATTTTTTTTTCATTGGAAACGTTCCCGAAAGTTTCGTTCTCGTTTTGTTCCTTCTGAGCACGTTCCCGAGAGTTTTATTCGCATTTTTTTTCTTTACGGAAACGCTCCCAAACCTTTTGTTTTCATTTTGTTCCCATTCCAACTGTTCTCCATACCTCTGTTTGCGCTGGTTCTTTTGCTGGAACGTTCTTGACATTTTTTAACCGGCTTCAAAAAAAGGAGGAGATTATCAATTCGTCGGATTTTTTCTATGTATGTTACCGCATAACTTTGGACCACGTCAGCCGATATTTTTTGCATCGACGCCTCCTTTTCCGATCATTGGGTCATGAAAAAATAACGGTACTCCTAAATTCTTATATGATAATTAAAGCGGTTTTGTTTTTTGCTTAAAAATTACTTCTCGTACAGAATTAAACCAAAACCGAAACGCGCTTTAGGTCACTGAAAAAGACGGACATCACCTTTTAAATACTGAGTTCCTCAGTATATTCGCCTTTGTTTATACGAAAACTCAAGTAAAATTACATACATATATATGTACGTAGGATATATTTATCGTTATAGATCGATATATTTATCGCCATTATTATCTTTATCGATTGTTGGTAGAGTTATCGATATTATTATCGATCTCGTAATATTTATCGGCTTATAATCTTGATTGATTATCAGTAATGTAATCGATATTATTAGCGATATTGTTATATTAATAGTCATCTTATCGTCACCTATTTTTTATAGCTTTTATTATCTATACATACATACATGTATATCTATCGATACCGTTTGTCACCTTTTTGATAGCATAGTCCTTAAGTTGAACACGCTCAAGCTCTTTGGATCGCAGTCTTCTGATCGGAGATTCAGTTTAAGTTCAAAAGTAAGTTGCATGGTGTTTTTCACTACCGCCTGGGAATTGATACTATTACCCATTACTGGTGTCATAATATAATATCCAGTGTCGAATAAATATTTGGACAGGAATTAAAAAAGGGTTAGAGAAATTTCGCTAAGAAAATAAGAAATTTTAAGATCAATTTCCGTCGATTATTTATTCGAGTCTTTTTTTAGGGCTTTCGATTTATGAAACGAATAGAAAAAAAAATCGTTTTTGCAGCCTTTGATTAATCGATTGCCCATTTAATGCATTCATAAATGGCTTGGCAAGTACTACCGTTCGGACTTCTCGCTGGGTGTAATTATTAAAAAAAATATATCAAAACTACTTTTAAATATTTATGTAAATGGAAATCAAGGACAATTTCGCATTAACTGCTTTTATTTTCACCTGTTTACTTAACTAAGCAATTACATACATATTTAGATCCAATTATAATTGAAAACAGCATGCCCGTAAGCTAACAAGCTCGTGAACATTTGCACATAGTTTTTTGGTTTTCTTTTTTTTTCGACAAATTAATTTCGCGAAACCTCTAATTAAGCTATAAATCCATGCAAAAATGCTAATATATCTAAAAATGCACAAACTAATTTAATAAGAAATCAATTTGTAGTTATTTTGCCAAAGGCGCTATTTAAGCTATAAAAAATTTGTGCGAACAAATATTTACTACAGTCGGACAACGGCGTCAACAGGTGATTAACTTAAAATGCAGAGTTTGGATTTACGTGCGCAAAAGAAATCTATTCAACGCCATCGTCTAGGTTTTACGACCGGAGCTAATTTGTTTGGTTGAAAACTATTAAAAATGGAACACATTTGCGAGAGTTACTGAAAAACAAATAAAGGCCATTTGGAGCACGTTTAAATGCCGAAATTATGTAAATTCAACTATATTCAATAATCATAAAATCCAAAGTGTACCGATTTTATGGAGATTAGCGCTTAAAATGCAGAAAAACATCTAAACTTAAACATAAAATAAAACCAAACGATGACAAATAAGAAGTGAAAGAAATAGCTATCATCACTATGGTATGCCATAGTCTATTAGGGGTAACAAAATGCAAGATGTTTTAGCGGAAATGTGGCAGGTGATAGGTACATAAAATTATTGGGCTTATTGCAGTTTATTGAATGGGAAAGTTGTGTATTTTTTTAAGCGAGCGTGCTTTTTATTCAGCTGCTGCAGCGTTCGGACTACTGAAACTCGATTTAGGAGTAAATCATTTCATAAATCTTAGTAAAAACAAAATTTCTGTGTATGTACATCTACGTTTTTTTTTCGTTTTCAAAAATTTAAAAATTTGCCATTGACAAGTAAATAGAAAAGCATGTAAGAGTAAATAGTAAACCCGCATGGCGTTAAAACGCCAAAATTGAATTTAGCTTTTTAAACAGAGAGCCCTCTTCAAAAACCTAAAAAAATATTCCAAATGTAAGTCAGAGCTTTAGGCGATCAGTGTGAAAATTCTAAGGGAAGAGAGATGTGGCATCGTGTTGTAATTTCATTATTATTGCACACAAACCGGCCAAACTTTTTATTTGATATTTCAAATTCGAAGGAACGGCGCAGATTTGATGACCGTCACAAAAATTGCTCTAGCGGATTGTATATATTTGTGTAGTTAGATATGTATAGATGACTTTTCGAAAAGGTGGCAACTCTAATCAATATTATTTTCTAACTAAAGTCTTCCTAAATCTCCTTCAATTGAACCAATATTTTAATATTTCATATAACTTGTATATAAGTTAACTAAATTCGAGTTTTCAAACCTGTGGCAACTCTGTTCAAAAGAATTTTGAAACTAATATCTTAAATTTCTTTCGTTTGACATTGTAATGCAAGTTCAATTAACCAATAATTTAGTTTGAATTCGATTTCTAAATAAGCGGCCACTCCCCTAAATATAGTACACAAATAAATCCTTTCCAAACACATTTCAATTCATCCCCATATTTTAATATTTCATTTAACTTATTACATAATTTGAACTTAACTTTTAAAACTAGTGGCAACCCTCTTTGAATACCTCCTAAATAACAAAAATTTCTTTACCATTCTTCCGTTTTCCCCCATATTTTATATTAAAGATTCAAAATATTTTCGAACTTATACATTCTTAAATGTCCTTTGTCTGACACCCATATTCATGTGTCTATTTAAATTAAATCTGACTTTCCAAACATGTGGCAACCCTTCTAAATGTAGTTCATAAATAAAGCTATTTCAAACTCATTTCGATTTATACCCATCTTTTAGTAATTCATTTAACTTATTAAACTATTTGAATTTAACTTTTTTAACATGTGGCAACCCTCTTCAAGCACCTCAAAACTATTCTAAATGTTCCAACTAAAGATTTCGTAACACGCATTCGTTTGGCATCCATATATTAGTTTTTAACATATATAACTTGTATATAAATTAACCAAATTCGACTCTTCCAACAGGTGGCAACCCTCTTCAAAAACATTTTCAAAGTAAAGCTTTCTTCAATCTCCTTCGACTGACATTGCGATACATTTGTCAATTAGCCGATGAATTTTTGAATTTGTTTTTTAAACATGTGGCAACCCCCTAAAATTAGTACAAAAATAAAGCTTTAGTAAACCCATTTCGATTGATTCTCATATTTTTATAATTCATTCAACATTTTAACTAATTTTCGTTTGACATTTTAATCAGGTGGCAACCCTCTTCATAAACCGCAAAAATATTCTAAGTGTTCAAGCTAAACATTTCTTAACACTTCTTGTTTGTTTGTTTGCAACTCATATTATATATTTTTCAAACTCAAACCTGCTTAAATTTCGTTCTGTAGTAAATCTACTCCTATCGGAGTTTGGTCCGAACGCTGATCTGCTGTATAATGTCTAACATGTTTTTTTCGAATATTAAATTTTGTTGATTTGCTGTATGAAGAATCATTACATAAAAAATAAATTGGGATTACATAAATCGCTTTACAAGAGTAAATAATTAGCATAATTACAACATTTTTTAACAACTAAGAAGGTCAGAGTTATAAATTTGAAACAAGTTTTGTATATAATTTGAAGTAGCGTAAGATCCGAACATATTGTCGATTTGCGCGCATCGGCTTGCCGGATACAACGCATTTGTTAGCATAGGTTGCCTAAAAAATTTCGGTCCAGGCTATAATTAATTGAAGATAATGAAAGCCATTTTTTTTTTGCAATAATTGCACTCATCTGTTTGCGGAACGAAATGGATACCAATGGAAAGGAAGATAGATAGATAGATGGAGACTCCATTACATTTTCTTATGGAGTGTGAGGCCGTTGCAAGCAGGAGGAATAGGAGCATAGGGCACCTGTGGCCAAGAGAGGAGCATATACACTCACTATCCCCGGGATCTATTATGAAATTTTTAGAGCCTCTGTAGGCTGGTCGAGGTGTTGTGATGAGCTAAGGGCACAATAGACCTACCGGTCGCAGTGCTACACCTATTTAATATCTATCTATCTATCTGATCGAAAGGAAACCGCGCCGGCATCCAAAAAACGATATGTTGCCTACTTTTTTCTAGTCACTAACAAGGGTTGCCACGTGTTCCAGTACGACTTTTTTTTTTTGTAATTCGCATCCATCTGCTTGCCAGTCGCGTTAGATTTATGTCAAATTCAAGGTAATTTTATTGTGAGTGCAGTTGTATAGGGTTGCCTGCGAAAAAGCTGTCAAAAATAGAAGTTGCGTGGATTTGAAGATATATAAAAAATGAGCAGCTATAATTTTTCACTGCCGGAATTGGTGCGTCATCGATGTGATATTTAACTATAGCCAGCAGCGGTATTCTGACAATCGCTATGTAAATTTTTCGTCGCCAAAATTCTAAAAGTATACAGCATGGAATACAGCTGTGGAAGTGCTGAGAACTATACCGAAAAAAGTCTCTCGAATAAAATATTATTTTGCAAGTCAACGTGTATTATTATTTTTAAACCTTTATATATAGTACATACATACATATACAATATGTAGTATGTAAGTATGTTTCAATGCATATTTTTTTGCTGCATAAATTGCTTGCCTTTGTTGCTGTTGCCATTTTATAAAAAAAAATCGTAAAAATTATCAAGAGCAACTGGCCACTGCTTACCAGCATATAGCAACATTGTTTATTGAAAAATTATTCCAAGCCATTAAATTCAAATACCGATCAACAAGAAAATTGTACGCATTTATTTTGCATATTTAAAAATATTTAAACGTCAAATTGCAAATTGGCCAATAAAACGATATCGACACATTCAATGGGCTGTTGCGCACATGTTTCGTGCATTGTAGTTATGTACACATGAAGGTACATAGAGTACGCCACTGCCAACAATAACAATAAAGTGTTTATGGTAAATCAAAAAATTTACACATATAACAAAAAAAAAAAGATTACAATAAAAAAAAATTAAGAAATAGAAAAGATCTTGTTTGCGGCGATTACTTGTAGATGCAGCGATTACTTGTAGATGCAGCGATAATCTGTTGCAAATTTACAAGTAAACATAAATTGACTAAAGGCCAAATTGTGTTGACGTTAAAAATGCAACTGCTGTTGACAGCGACCAGTAGTGGTGGCGGTGACGGTGACGGTGGCGGTGGCTTTTGTTGAGGTTCAACGAATCAAAAAAAAAAAAAAAAAAAAAAAAANAAATCACCTGAACACCGCAATTCGACAAAGCATCGCGCGCAAGTATAATAATATTGTTGCTTGCAATAAGCCACATGTTGTAACAACAAACATAACAAATTAAACAACAACACCAAAATTTGTCAGCAAACAGAACGGCAATAGTGGCAGCCAAAGTCTCGACTCCTTAAGTGAAGGATGATAGATGCATATCGTCGGTTAAAGTACAAAACCGCGTATCGTCATTCTGCAAAACCGCGTAACTGACATTGGCTGCCAAAAATTGGATTTGCTCACACAAGCTCTTGGCTCAATCTTTATCCATTCGTCCTGAAATATATTAGCCAGAAGTGCGATTTCTTTATAAAAAAAGAGAGAACCATTTAGAAATATGGGTGTTTTTACACTCTAGAAAATGATTTCTAAAACTTCACACACGCGGTTCTGCATTTTGTTGATACGCGGTTTTGCATTTTGTTGTTACGCGGTTTTGCACTTGAAACGACGATATGCGGAGACGTGGACATTGGTATGGAGACGGACGGCTGGACGGACAATTGGGCAGCTAGGCCATACAGTAAGATGTGTGAACAGCCAGACCACAATATAACCAGTAAACAACCTTCGGTGAATTTGGCGACTGCCTTCCTCGGGGATGAATATGCTAGGGATGAAATTATTGGTACACACGCCTTCCAAGCACGCAGGGTTGCTTTTTAGAAACAAAAAATAATTAACTCCAAATAGTTTCANGCCAGACAGCTGAGCGCGAATGGGCGGACAGTGGCAGTGAAGGCGGCGTACACGCGCTACGTTAAACGGTCGCTTAAGTTGTCGTTTCTAAGTATAATGTGTTTGAGTAACACTAAAAGCCTTATGGAACCGGTTTATTTGTGTTTTAGACGTTTTTTTTTATTACAGCTGAGTTGTTTTAAATTGTGTGTGCAGTGGCATGCAGTCGAGTGTTTAGTCGCATAACACTTCATAAAAGCTTATAAAGCAAAATCCATATGTAAACAAACCATTTTTTATATGAGCTGGCTGGCTGCTGGGCAATTAGCGGCGCATTTGCGAGTTATGCTACGTTTATGCTATAAATTAAATGAAAATTTGGAAAATACCAATTTTTCAGCGGTGCGAATTATATGTCTGTGTAATGTTTGTATACAAATATCGGCGTTTCCGCTTGAAATTGCAGTACATAGAGAGCTATTTTTTAAGTAGCCGTTTAGCAACCGCCTTGACTGAAAAGATAGCGGTATATAGCACGATGTAAAGAACAAAGATGGCGCCCATCACCGTACCGCTATTCCGCTCTAAGTGAATTTGACGGAATCGCTGTTTGTATGACGTCACCCTTGTGCAACTTGTTTACGTTTTCTTCTTCTTCTTCCATTCTTGCTCGCCTTTTCGTATTTCTCACTGGCAACTGTACCAGCGAGACGTCACGCAAAAATTATTCTCAAAAAATTTTCACTGATGCGCGCAATCTTGTATTCTATCATTCTTGGGTTTATACATACATACTCTAGGCCGTCAAGAGAAAATCCGGGCGTCGTCGGGCATTCCACAAAAAAAATTTCATTAAAAAAATTTCCAACGATCTCACTGAATATAAATACACTTAACTTTATTCTTGTAATATGTGGCGTATGATTTCTTTATTAAAAAACTTCGTCTAAAGGGTGAATGGTTTTTGCTATACTGTTGCAGTATTGCCAGACATTTTTCGTGAAAAATCTTTCCAGTGAAAATTAAATCTTCGAAAGTTGAAAAATACTGAAAAAAAAAATTCATTCGTTTAGGTCCTCATGGTATCATAATGTATCTAATCTACAATCCAGTTGGAGAACAGGAATACACTGATAGCTAATTAAACTAACATGCGCAGATCTTATATTTTATAATATGTATATACAGCAACGGTAGGTGGAAGGAAGAATTGACAATTTTAAATAAATATCAAAACCAATGAGACCAGTTAGAGCTTGGTTAATGCTTTTTATTGACAAAAGACGAAATACGTACATACACTCCTGCATGTCTTCATTTTATCTTCAAAAGAATAGTATGTACATTAGACTGCATCACCGAAAAAAGTTGCGATTTTTCCGCCGGGATTACAAAACTCATTTTATTTCAAGACCTCCACCAAAATATTTCGGAAAAATATTAAGATTTACGTGAGCTGGAACGATTTGAAAATACCTCGAAAAATGGAATTTTTTATGAATAAAAATATTTTCTCCAAGAGCTTTTTGAAAGAAGTCCCCTCAGATGACAAAGTACATTAAGCTCAAAAAATCTGCATAAAATTATTTAAAAATCTTTTCACCGGGATCGTAAGAATGAGATTTTTGATACTGTTTTTTTTCCTTTTTTCAAAGATTGATTTACGAAAAACTTGAATAACTGAGCCAAAACTGTTCTGATTTAGACTAATGGGATCCCAGTAGAAAGTTATTTTCACACTGTTTTTGTTTCTGTCCAAAAAAAGTCATTCGTGTCCCAATTCTTTTTTTTTTTTTAAATACCAACACATCTTAATCCAACTTTGAATGAGGTTTGTTCATCCTATCTTTCTCTTTCATCCTTTGGATGAGTTTATTAGCAAAGAAATAAAAAGGGTGAGAAGATACCTTTAAAATGACACCTCTTAGGTCTAAATCGGAAGAGCCAATCTTTGAAAAGAGTTAAAAAAAACAGTATCAAAAATCTCATTATTACGATTCCGCAAAAAAATTTTTTTACATTTTTTAAAAAGTTTTTATGCATATTTTTTAAGCTTAAAGCGTTTTGTCATTTGAGGAGATTAAAAAAAAAAATCTTTACGAAACTATTTTTATTCAAAAAAAAACTTATTTTTTGGAGGTATTTTCAAATCGGTCCAGCTCACCCAGCCCATTTTTTTTTGTATGGGGAGTGATGCAGTCTAATGTACATATGTATAGTTGGTTACATATTTGCATACGTACCCACCAGCAGTATCTAGGTGCAAGCCTAAAATATTTTGGCAAATTTTCTTTTTTCCCCAGCCAACACATTGTGGCTTTCTAATTCCGACTTTCTTATCAAATGACCTCACCGACACTTGTTGCATGCAAAAACATAGTTAACTGTACCAGTCAACATCTATTGCATGCTAAATAATAAATCTCGCTCGTATGAAAATACCTTTGTTATTGAATCGCATGTAAATTAGGGTAGTAGAAAAAAAAGTAAATTCGGAATTTGAATGTTCTCACCCGCTAGGAATGTTCGATACTGAAACAAATTTCCCCATGTTTTTTTTTTTTGTAAATATATAATCAGAAGTCGCTCAAAGCGCTCAAAGTTTGCCACGTATTTTATATGGAGAAAAAACAGGTTTTCGTAGAAATGGTAGAGAATTCTTGAAAATCAATGTTTTTCGATCGCAAAGCTCAGTTTCTCTTCAGGAGACTTACAATAATAATGCCCGATTGTTTATTTAATTTTTTTAATAGGTAGTAACTATTTTTATAAATCCCCCAAAAATTCCAAAAAATGCAATGGGCGGACCCCCAATAAACAATCTGGTATAATTTTTTGAAGTCTTCTGAAGAGCAGCAGAGTTTGTCGATTGAAAAGTATTGATTTTCAGGGACTCTATAGCATTTCTATGAAAAATAGTTTTTCCCACATAAAGTACATGGGAACTTTGAGCGCTTTGGGTGATTCAAAAAAAAAAGCGGTATAATTTGTTTTTTATATAAAACAAGCCTAAAGGGTGAGAGCAATAAAATTCCGACTTTGTTTTTTCGCATGCACTTTTGTACCAGCCTAATGTACATACATACATATGTACGGCAGATATGCTAGCGCTTGTAAATCATAAAAATTTGTATCTGTTAGGTTGTTAAGTGTATCTATAGAGATGTAAATTGTTGGCAAACATTTGCGATTTCACTGATTAATTTGTTGTATGGGGATCAAAGAGCAATGCATGTACTTGCATGTATGTAAATGCACAATTCAATAAGTTTATCTGTTTGCATGCGAGTTTGTATAGATGTGCGATGGAGTGAGCAGAATGCTGCTAATTTATGGACACATGGAAATTGTTAGAATATAGATTTTAATTTGTGATTTATGTTTGCATTGGAAAATTTTCTTGAACAATAAGTACCGTAACGTAGGTGTAATAAATTTGAAGATGGCGTGAGTGATTTGGCATTGTGCGTACGTGCGTGCGTACAACTAAGAACAGTAATGGCCAGCATGCGAATAAAAAATGAAAAATAATTATGTATGGCACTACAAAGCATGCAATTGTGTGTATGTATATTTTTGATCATATTCAGATAAATATGTAGTATTATTTTTTTTTCCAAAACTAAACCAAACTTTTGTGAACCTGTTATTTATAGATATTTTAAGAAAAGAACTAAATAGATAATTTTCATATTATACCTTTTAATCAACTTTTGTCGAATTAGCACTTCCTGCTAATAAATATCAAGCAACTTTAGGCCGCTTATGCAAATTTCTCTTTTTAATCGCATTAGTGTTCAGCTACTTATGATTTGTAAAAAAAAAGGTACATTTTTGTAATTTACCGCTTAATTATGCTTGGCTTAATGGGCGAATTAACACTTTTAATTAAAATGACAATATACGCAGGCGCAAACGCACGCTTTGCTCAGTTGAGAGTTATACTTTAATGGATTTAATAAACTCGTAAATTTCAATAATATTTTTTTTTTTTTTACCGACAGTTAAGAAAGTAATGCCGATTGTCAAAGGAAAACACTTCAAAATGGTGCCTTTGTTTACAGATTTACCGTAAATTTATTTGCATTTTTCAAGGGCATTTTTCTATTGCCCCTTTTTGAGAAGCTAAAAGGCAATTCATTCATGTTTCAATTTATTGTCACTTATGTTTAACATAAATACAGTTTATGGTTTAAAATGGTGTTGTTGTTGTTGTTTAAAATGTTGATAGTCTTAATTCACGGGATATCAGCTACATACAGTGGCGTTCAAAAATGTATGAATGGTGTCTAGTTTTTAATATATGTATACAATGCTTTTCAAGCTATAATTTTTTTTGATATTTTTTTAATAAAAATATGGTTCATGCTTTAACAAAAATTATATACATAAATCACACTCTCAAACTTTATAATGAACTTAGAAACATTCCAAAAATGCTTAACTAAATTTGGAGCTTTTTAACCAGAATTTTTTGGGTATGCAGTTAACAAGCTTTTAAAATTTTAGTAAAATGAGGGCAAGTTTTGAGCGGCTATAAAATCGCATTGATTTTTAATAATTTTCTTTGCTAACGTTTTTTGCGGTTTTTTCATATAAATAGCGAAATTTAGTAAAACTGGCGTTGACTTTTTTATTTTTTTCGCAAACGGTCTTGCGGATATTCTTCCATCAACAAAAGAAAAATTATTAAAAATCAATGCAATTTTTTTGCGGCTCAAACCTTACACTTATTTATTTTACTAGAATTGTATAAGCTTGTTAGCTGCATACTAGGGATGTGTAGTGGGGGGTTGAATGTCTGAGCGAAATCAAAGTTTAAGACATATATTATAAAATTTCATGAGAAATATTTTTGAAGAACATTTTAACCCATTAGCTCGCGCCTAAAAGGCTCATTTTGACCCTTACTTCAATAAATCCCGCAAAAAGCAAATTTGGAAGGTTGTTAGAAGATTGATATATTCTAGAAAATTATTCTCTGGTAAATTTTACTAGGGGTCTTCCCAGGTAAAAGCTTCATGCCACCAACGTAAAAGCCTCTAAACATTTAAAATAAAATATGAACAAAAAAACTAGTTTTTTACAAACAAAATTTTTAAATTTGAGTTTGGAATAACAGTTCCTTCTAGGCACAGATTTTTTGTCCCGATGCAGCAGTTCGAAAATCTAGTTTTTTTTTTTACTTGCATTCCTAAGACAAATGGAGTGCCACACACAGTGATGGCAAATTTAATCAGAAAGAAGAAAGTTGAAGAGTTGATTTTTTAGGAAATAAAGATGAAATTCGATTTTTTCTAGAAAAATTCGATTTTATCCGAATTTTAGCAACACAAAGTTCGATTTCAAAAATTCGCCATTTTGGAGCTAAAATTCGATTAAAGTTCGAATATCGAAGCTTCGAATATCGAATTTACCCATCCCTACTGCATACCCAAAAAAGGTCTAAAAATGTTGGTTAAAAGGCTCGAAATGTAGATCTAAGTTCTGCACAAAATTTGAAAGTGTATATATAGTTTTTGTTAAAGCATGTACCATATTTTTATAAAAAACATATCAAAAATATTTAGCTCCAAAAACATTGTAAATATTGAAAACGAAACATCATTCATCCATTTTGGACCGTCACTGTAAGTGTCATTTAATGATAACTAAATCAACTTTATTGATTTCGTGCATAAATTTAAAAGTTTTTACTCGTAAACTGTTAGAACCTTGGGACTCTGCCTCGTAATTTTTTAGTGCGCGCACTCACTAAGTAAGATTTATTGAACAGCTTTGCGTAACCGTATCCATTGCCTACGTCGCTAGTCACTAAAGAATTCGGATCGTGTCGATTAAAAATACATACATATTTGATTTGATTTGATTTTATTTTATTTTTGAGAATGACAACTAAACATTTCTGTTCTATAGAAGTTTCTACGAATAATAAATAAAGTTAAAAAAAATAATCGAGATTTAAGTGAATTAAAATGTTGAAGAAACTGTTGTTGGCAATATTGGTGAGTTAAGTGTCAGTTGATTATTTTTATTTACATATTGTACTAAGATAAGTATCTATATTTAGTAACTTAATTTATGCAAACATTTTAAACTTAACGGTTGTAAGCGGAACTAAATGAGGGAGCGTAAACAATATAATTAAGGGAAAATTGGCTAGTTATTTGAAGTATCAATGCAATAGCACTATGTTACTCCCTCACTCAAAATAGTCGTGACCTAATGACAGCCAGAGGTCATTACTAGCCATATGACCATCAAACTAAATCGGTCTAGTGTAGATTTTTCCACAGATTTACACAGTCTGCCGACTATCGCAAGAGCAATGAAAGCAACATATTTTTTTGATTTCAAAATAAAAAACAGGGGTATAATTTTTTCGGTATAGTGGCCTAGCGAGTGAGAGTATTAAATTTCTGACTTTACTTTTTTTTTGGACCACCGTAATGGACATACATAGGTATGTTGAGTAGGAAGGTGTCTATGGTGATGCTTCTGTGGTAAAGAATCGGAAAAAATCTATTTCATCACGCTTTTAGACTTGCTATGGAGAGAACACTGCCTCCCGTTTCTGCAAATACTTATGTTCGCCTGGATAAAAGATTATCGTATATTACTTTCGGCAGGTCTTGGGAAATCGCGTTTGCAGTTTGGAATACAATTTCTCAAAAACGCGACGGTACATTTTCTCCGAAGTCTCGGAGAATGTTACTAGTTCACGAAACTCTTAAATTATTTTATTTTTATTGTTTATTGGTTATTATTTTTTAGTTTATGAAGGATTTTATTTAGAATTTTGTCGTATGCGCAGTGTTGCCAGATTTATTTTTTTTAATTTGTATAATTTCGGAAAAACTGTATTTTCTACAAAAAAAAAAACATTAACGAGATTTAAAAAAATTATGGTTTTGTAATTAAAAACGACGTAAACCGTTTATATTTTATTTAACTAAAAAATAGACTTTATAAAATGAAACATTTGAGCCTTGGATTCGATACCTAAAATTTAGTACCTCCTGAAGCATTTTTAAAGAAATCTTTAGTTCTTAAGATACCAAAGGGTTTTGGAATGTCTAGTTTATTTCTTGTTTTAACCCTCTACCGCATACGAACCCAAATATGGTTTAAAAATATATCAAACTAAATACATTGAAAAGTTAACTACAAATTACGGAACGTAATTGGTTTGCCTATGGTTATATGACATTTGAATATAACCTCATATTCGTGTGCACGGAACTCAACAAAAAAAAATATTTTTATTAATTCACACATCCTCTTCTCTGTCAATCAATAATTGGTTTACCACTACCCAAATGTTTTCTATTGTTTTCATAGAATTTTCCAAATATTTCTTTCCAAAATAAAATTTAAATCAAATGACTTCGAATCGTTTTTTTCTTTCGATATAGGTTTAGTAATAGGAAAATAACGTGTTTTCCACAGTCAAAACTTTTTTATTCACCTCCTGCATAATTCATGCAGTAGAGGGTCAAATTGATTTGGGGAAATATTCGTTCCCCATTTTCTTTGGCGACGGGAATACAAAGGACAGCTGAAACCAGTTGTTTCAAATGAAGAAATGCGGGACCTTCATCGTCTCCCTGTTATTTATCTTACAAAAAAAAATAATCGAAAGAAAAACTTTAATTTGTTCGTTCAACTGTACTTTACATTTAAAACGGCCAATCTTGCAACATTGTGTATCGACAGTAATTTGGCAAAACCTCGTATCTCAAAACACTCTCTAAAAAAAAACTCTATTAATAACAGAAAATCATTTTCTCGTAAGTTTTTTACTAAATATTAAAGATTAATTACTTTTTGTTAATTAAGAATAATAAATAATAAATCGTGGTATTTAAAGGCCAATTTTGAATTAATTTTACGAGATACGAGGTTTTGTCAAAGTACCGTTGGTATTTGTCAACAATTTTGCAGCCACTTTTTGTGATATACGACAAAATGTGATACAAATTTGCATTAAATTAACGATACTTTTTAATAAAGATATCTCGGAAACTAAAGGAGATATCCAAAAACAGCATCAATCGAAAAATCATATTTTAGAATATATAACTGCATCTATAACAAAAAATCGTCAAAGTGACGCTTACGATAATGGTTTATCCAGGCGACGATACATAACTGGGGATTAAAAAACAAAAAAAAAACGTGAACCACTTCCCCTTCACACTTCAGCTACCCAAAATGTATTACAACTAGAATGAAGATTTTAGAAACACCCTAATACATATACATAGAGATCTAAAGCTAAAATTCTTCATCAAACAATCAACGTTTTTCGCTTTTTTATCGGAGTCACTTTAGACTCGCCCCTTCAACTAAGCAACTGTCGCAAGAGTCGATTACGCCAGCAATATCACAGTGCTTTTACTTCGAAATCATTCTGGAATGTGCTTATCGTTATTACTTATCCTTCTGGGACCCATAACCCAGACGAATGAAATGCCCATTGTTACGTCCGTTGAGCTCAGTATAGACAAGTACTCGCCTACAGTTCGCAGATGCTGAGATATCTAATAACATGTTCTTTAATATAAATTCCTAGAACTTCCACTCGTAATATGCTTACGAAATTATTTACTTAATCGAGATGTGAGAGCGACCTCTGCTTTTCTCGAAAATCTGTATATCTGACTCTATGCTAGTATCCAATTTGGATTCGTCACCATAGATGGAAATGTTACCTCTTCGATTACTCTGCATTCTAGAAAGAAATTTCACCCAAAAGTTTGACGAAGAAAGGGTACTCGGTCTTACTCTTTCTTTAGGCTCAAATACTTATCGAGAAATTCATTGGTCGTTTCGGTATCTGAAAATATTGGACTATGTATATCTATCACGAAGTCTAGAACTTACAATGTTTAGGCTGGAAATAGAAGCACATAAGTCCATCAGTTTTTTACTCCATCTACTAAGGGCCGTTTTCTCAAGTAGCTTTTAGTATTTATCTACCCCTTAAACACAAAAAAAATGTGATTGCAGGGCAGATAAATTTTAAAAGCTACTTGAGAAAACCGCACTTAGAAGTGGATCTCAAATTCTTAAAATTTTTCTGGGTATCAACTTAAAGATATTTTAAACCCAGAGTTTCTTAATATGAAGTTTTTGAGTTAAAGACCTTTATCCTTGTAAGACATTTCCCTCGTTGCCCTTACGAAACCTTTTTATGAAATACACCGTTAATATAACATGGGTTTAAGAATTATTTCTAAGAACTAATTCCATTTTGACTTTTACTAATTACAATATTCGCAACTACTTTCAGGCCGTTCACGCAACAGGCATCATCACGGGACTCTCTGCCAATAGTGGCTCGGTCAACTGTGGCGGTTTGATTTGCCGCCCAATAACGGGTATCTTTACACGCGATCCGCTGCCACAAGATGCTTACGTGCATGTAGCCACAATACCAGCCGGTGCCTCGAATATTTCTATAACTGAACTGGGGAACAGCATAAATTTACTAGGTAAATAGAAGATATCTGGAACGAACAGCTGCCTCTATTTTCTACTTTTTAACTGTATCTTATTCCTTTTGTAGTGCTGCGCTCACCTGATCAGAAATATATATTCAATGGCGATAATATGGCATCGGATAGTGGCGCCTATGAGGCTTTGGGCGCAATTTTCGACTATCATCGTATCGATGGATTGCAGCAGGGCGAAGGCGTAACAGAGTGGATAACTTGCTTAGGCCCCATAAGAGACATGCTGGAGTTGATGGTAAGTAATTTAAAATCAAATACTCAAATTTCATTCTAAATAACTCAATAACCACTATAGATCTACAGCAAGTCCTCGAATCCGGGCATCAAATATGAGTATCTCCTGCCTATAACCTCCGATTCAGAAGAAAATGAACTATCCGTAGAGAGTGAAGCATTTTTGAAAAATGGTCCAGAAGAAAGTTTTGCTAGCAATTCGCGCTCGGGTCGACGTCGCCGCTTCAATTGGAAAGTGGTAGGTTTTAGCGCCTGTTCTAAGACTTGCGGTGGTGGCATACAGACACCAATTGTACGCTGCGTACGGGAGAATCCAATACGTTATTATTCACAACGCCGTTGCATGCATTCCGAGAAGCCGATGCTGAATGAAAATCTCCTGCGTTGCAACACTCAACCATGTCCTGCCTATTGGCGCATAGAAGACTGGAGTGAGTGTCATTGCCAACAGGGTGAGGGCTATCGTGAACGCGATATAAGTTGTGTGCAAGAGCTCGCTTCAGGCATTGTTATTCACGTAGACAATTCAGCTTGCATCGAAGAAATGCCAAACCAGCGTAAACCATGCGATTGCCCGAAGAATAGGCGTCGCTCACATGTGGCACGCTACCGCATGGCGCACGCTGGATCCAATGGCACACATAATCACCGTGGGCGCGATAAGACTGACAAGTCCGGTATTTGGCTAATGTCCGATTGGAATCAATTTTGCTCAGTGGAATGCGGTACAGGCGTAGAATATCGCACGATCTTCTGTGATCGTTCCAAACCGAACACGGATCGCTGTGATCCACGTACAACGCCTGAGATTACGCACCCATGCCAACGTGATCGTGATTGTGAGAAGGGTGAATGGTTCGCTGGACCGTGGACATCGTGCAATGGTAATTGTTTTAATTTAACACGATCGCGTCCCGTCTATTGCATACACAATCGGGAAATTGTGACGGATGAGGACTGTAAACCTGAGTTGAAGCCGCAATTGGTGGAAAACTGTCTACACGAAGAAGTGGAGTACTGCGGACCGCGTTGGCATTACTCCGAATGGTCGGAGGTGAGTGGATCCAATGGTCTTCAAATATAAAAAATTAAAGATTTCCTTTTTTTCTAAATTACAGTGTACGAAAACATGCGATGGTGGTACCCAGCGACGTTCAGTAAAGTGCTTGGAGTACGATGAACGCGAGAGTTCAATGCGTGAATCTTCAAAGTGTCGCTACTCATTGCGCGAGCCTATCTACCGCAGTTGCAACACGCACAAGTGTGAAGGTGAGCTATAATGGTATCTATTAGGGCAATCAATCCTGGGAACCAGAATCTCGGGATTGCGAGGTCCCGAACACTTTTCCATGCTCCGAAATCCCGGGATTACAGCTCCGGGACCCGAGACTTATTTGCACAATGTGGCAAGTTCTAGAGTCGGAGTGAAAGTGAAATTGTAAATGATAAAATAAATTTACGTGCATTTGACATGAAAAACGAGAAGTACGGAACACGGATGTTAATTTCAGAGCCTGCCTGAAAAACTTTATTTGCTCAAACATGTTGTGAAAGAACTGTGTAAGAACGAAAAAAATTGGTAGCAATTGAATACACAAGAAACTTATATAGTGTGGCAGAGTTGCTCTTCATTTTACTTTGTTGGCGTGGTTTTGGGGTTTGAATTTCTGTAAATATGAGTGTTTTTTATTAAATTGCATTATGCTCCGCATAATAGGCGGCATACACAGTGCGTCTGACTCGTGAGTAGGTTTGGATGTGTTTGTGAAAATAAATATGTGTTAGTTACACTAACATGAGTCCCGTGATGACTCTGAATGATTCAACTGTGTGTAGTCGAAGGCGAGTCAACACGTACAAAAATGACTCGCGAGTCAGACGCATCGTGTATGCCCCCTATAAGACCAAATGTGGCGACAAAGAATCTGCATGGTTTAATTTTTTGATTTCTGAGGGCGGTGAGCCTACTACAAAATGCAAACATTTTGATAAAATCGAAATCTAGAAAAATCTAGGGATAACCCTCAGTATCTATAGACATTGGGATATAAACGAGGAAAGTATGCAAGGAAAATTTATAAGCTTTAAAGACTATTACATGTTTAATGTATTATAATACGAGTATCTTTTATATTGAACTAATGTCAAATACATTTTTGATAAAGAACTTACATTTTAAGTTTTTCATCGATTAATACTCAAAATATTGATGGAAGGTAGGACATTGAAGAAAAAAGTATCAAATCACAAAAATTATATTACTTAATTGTAATTGCATATTTTAAATTGTATCGGAACTGACATGTATTCAACAAGTAGAACAACCATCAAGATGAAATAAATTTGCAAATTCAGTTTCACGAAATAGTAAATTATTTTATTTTTTATATTTGCTCCATTGGTCAACGATTTTGCAGGCACTTTGTATGACGGTCGTACGTGATAGCATATTTTACAGTTTTAACGATACTTTTTACAATGCTTTTATCAACTTGCAATGTTGTGTTCCAGAAACTTTCAATGTTGTGTTCCAGAAACTTTCAATGTTGTGTGTCCGACACCATCAAGCAAAGCTTTGAAAAGCTCCTATAAAAAAGCATAGTGAATAGGGCGAGGTAGATGACATCTAGATGTCGCCCTATGTACTACGATTGCTACACCGGAAATAGACGACACGTCATTTCTTTAAATAAAATTAATTGGTGCTCGTTTGTATGTACATACATATGTAAATGCATGTGTGTGCACCTTTCTATTAATATCGTTGAATTATTTTAATATCTATTGCAAAATTTTATTCAGACAGGACTAAAAAGTAGAAAATAAATAATATAAAAAAAACTTTTTAATATACAACGCTTTTATAAATGGACTAAAAAGTAGAAAATAATACTTCTCAGTCCCATAGAATTTGTTTTGATAACTTTTGATTTTGAAATTTTAGCAAAAGTCATTATAAACAATCTATGAAATTGAAAATGAAAAACGTGGNAAGCGTTGTATATTAAAAAGTTTTTTTTATATTATTTATTACTCAATATATCGAAAACTAAAAGATATATCTTTGTGTTTGGTTTGGTAGGACTGTATTATTAATTCAACGTTTACTAAATTGCCGATGGAATTTTAGTCAGTATATAGGAAACTAGGGGAGATGCACAAAAACTAATCGAAAAATCGTATTTTGAAATATATAACTGCACCTATAACTACAAATTGTCAAAATGGCGTTTACGATAATCGTTTATTTAAAAATTTTACAAAATAATCAAATTTTGTAAAAAAAAAGTTTAATTTTTTTTATAAATTCATTAATTTAATATTTCCCGAAAATCCCAAATAACACTAAGATGGAATTAAAATAAACAAAATCACCGAAATGCAAAATTACCCGCATATATACCAGTACCGGGGAAAAGTATTTGTGCAGAGGATTTTTCCCATTGTATGCAAAGGTTTTTATTCTAATTTCTTTCCCCAAATTTTGTATAAAATTATAGGTCATACTACAATAAAAATAATAAAAAAAAATCCAGAAATTTTCGCAAAACTCTGAAAAATTCAATAAAATTGCATAAAAATTAAATTTTAGTATAACAAAGTGCAAGTTTTAAGTAGCTGACAAATAGCGTTGATTTATGGCATTTTATTTTTGTGGAAGGTGTTGCTCATTTCCCCCTTCTTAAAAAATCGTCGAACATATTTTATATGGAAGAAAATTTACTTACATCTTCAACAAAAAATAAAAAGATTGCCATAAATCAACGCAATTTTTTAGCAACTTCAAACTTGCACTATAGTTTACAATCTGCTTTATTTCTACAGTATTTTCTCTTTAATTTGATATCCACACTGTGTTCCTACATTGCACTGAATTTTTTAAACAAATTTTTGAAATAATCATATATTTAAATTTCAAAGTCCTTTAAAAAAATTGTGACGTCAGAGAGAAAAACTAAAACCGCAGTTTTACTATATTTGGCTCATAGTTTAGCGAACATGTAGTATACTGCTTTTTTTTGTATGTAAAATTGACTGCCGCAATGTGTGTTATCTGTGCTTTCATCTAGGTATTATGTATTGCACACATTTAATTTTCATTACGAAAATAATCACACAAAATTGCTTTCAAACGACTCTGCATCATATTTCCTAAATTTAATTATTCATGCCATGCGGCGGCCTAAGAATATGCTCACAATTATACACACGTCTGACTGCACCTTTATGTGCGACCATTTTTTGCTCAACCGACGCCCAGTGATCGGACTTGAAAAAATCCTGTTTGGTAGAATCTGGAAAAAAATGTGGTAGATTTCAAAAAAAATGTGGTAGATCCAGTGTTACCGCTGAAAATTTTTCGAAAGTCGCAAAAAGTGTCATAGTGGAAAAAAAGTGTCTTAAAGTCATTCAAATCGTTTAAAGCATGGATGTAAAGACTTTCATTATTTTACTTTTCGAAACTCAGTATAGCATATTCATGGTCGAAATAAAATCGACTCTAACGTTAGATTTAGCTTTTTTCAACGGAAAATTTGCCAAAAAAGCTGCTTAGAGTAGACTTTATTTCATCTATGACTCTTCCCCATTATTTTGAATAAATTGTCAAAAATAGTTGTTTTTCTTAAAATAATAACCTATTGATGAGGGATGTATTAAAAAGACGCAGTATGCATATTTTGCATTTAGTATGAAAACTAAATTGCGGTTAAAAAAAGTACCTACATTATTAAATAAATAATAAATTTAACACACATACATTGGGGGAAATGCTAAGCTACAAAAACGATGCATTAATTCATGCTACGTCTGGACATTTATTTCAAAAATATTTGACATAATAAAGACGTTGAAATCAGTCCAAATCAGGCCAGAGGTATAATTTTTAAGTGCCTTTGAAAAGTAAATACTAAAAGCATTTTTAAACACAAAAGAAAAATATTATTTACGAAGGAATTGTCAAAATGTGTATATCAAATTTTAGATCAAAGAAAAGGGCAACAGTCGCATGATTTTTTTGAAAAAGTGTCAAAATAAGCATATTTTTAAAAAGTCGGTGTCAAGGGGCATCGATCTCCAAAAAGTGTCAATTTGACACTTCAGTCGCACATCGGTAACACTGGGTAGATCTCAGGCTTTGGATCAAATTTTGTACAAGAATTAAAGAAATTCTGTAAGGTTTCAGCTAAATTGTAAACTTTTTAATTACTCTAAAAAAAAAAATAATTTTAGTATAACAAAGTGCAAGATTGAAGGTTCCTCCATATCAAGATATTTTTCGAGCATAATTTTTTTTCAGCCTTGCGGAGTGCTGCCAGTATTTCTTTTTATCACATCACGATGTAGCGAACAAATGTGGCACGTTACAGATACCGCTACTTGGGATTTGCTGATTTTGACAATTCTCAAGTAAATGTAAACAACGCCTCAGAAACTTTAGATGCACTGAAATTTGCTAATACTTTCACAAAAATCGCCGTTTTTTTTTAATTTTCGCTATTAATTCTTTTTATAAATCATATATTTTAAAATTTAACATAATGAAACCAGGTTTGCTGTCGAAAAATTTATTATTGAGAAAATTTACGATTTTACAGTTTATTTTATCCTCCCATTCGGCTTTGTTTACTTTTACTTGAGAAATTTAATCGCTGCCGGAAATGCGGAATCTTGTTTTACATACATATATCATTCTTGTTACCATATAGTTTTTAGTGTTGGACAATTTTTGCTCTTAAAATTAAGAAAATTATGTCGAGCAAAAATAAAACTAGGTACTCAAAAACGCGAATATGTGGTAGATTTCAGACCTTGCGTGGTAGATGCTCAAAAAATTGGTAGATCTACCACAATGTGGTAGAAGTCCGATCACTGCCGACGCCTAATGCCCGCACATTTTGTAATCAATTATATTTTGAATTTTCTTTTACTTTGCTGCTTCATATTATTACAATTACTAATATTTGCACTAACAGGTCTATTCTGCTCTGGTAATAAAAAGTTTGTAACCGGTAATTAAAGTGTCTGTAAATTTTTAAACCCTTTTCGCATTCTGTGTACTCTTGTAACCGGTAAATTTTGTTACCATCTCATAAGCTGGTAACAAAGTATTGCCCCGTGAAATATGCAATGCCAGAATTTGCACAATTCTTCATAGCTGAATTACTGAATATTTTAACTGCATTACCAACGTTCCTAGAATCGCGGTGACAAGAACTGGTAACATTTTTTGGTAATAAAATTTTCCGGTTACCAAATCTTCGGTAACGTGCAGAATAGACCTGTAAATTAACTTAACTATTACTTTCACTACACTTTGTACAAAGGCACGCACTACTTGCTGACCGCGAACACAATGCGAAAATCGATTAACGACAAAACGCAAGAACTTCCGAACAACATCGCTGTGGGACAGAGAGTGGATGGTTTGTGTGGATGGGTGGGAGTGTGGGTGGGAGGGAGTGTTGTTGCTCATACACTGGAGAACTATTGGAGACGAAAAATCATTTGCAAGTTGTTGGTGTCTGAAGCGTGCACAAACAAAAAATTTTTAGGTCCGGCATGTGTGTTTTTTGCGGAGTCCTTTGGAGTGAGAGTAAGAAATACTAAGGGCCGGTTGTTCAATGTCTGGTTATCACTACTTGCCGGTTAAACATCATTATCGACATCTTCGACATCATGCATATAACATGTGATCGATAAAGCAGTCCTTGTATTTAACCGGAGCTTCTACCTCTGATTTGTGCTAATCAGACATTGAACAACTGGCCCTAAATAAGGCAAATTAACCCTGGAAGGTCATCGTTATTTTTATAACGCAAAGGTCATCCTTCGTCGATTCGACGACGGCATTTCTAAAAGGCGTTATTAAATTAACCTGTGTATCAAAATGCACAAAAATTATTATTTTCACATTATTTTGTTTATATATTTTTTAAATAAAACAATTGAGGGATTCACAACGGTGTCGTGAGTGTCGTATTGTTTTATGTCGTAAACTTTAAAAGCTTAAATAAATGTTTAGAGAACTTGAATGGACAACCAGCTATTTTTTAACATTGCAAAATCTCATAATATGTCTTTGATGATACTTTGCGAACCATCTTAATGCATTTTTTAGGCGTTTAAAGTTTACGACATACAACAATACGACACTTACGACACCTTTGTCAATATCCCAAATATCAAGTAGTTTTTCTTTAGTCTTTTGATTGTAATTCAAGATTTCACAACTCTGATTCATTTGGCTTTTTGTACAAAACATTAATTAGAAAATATAAAAAATAAATAACTTAAAGTACATATAATTCATTTAAAGTGTTTTTTTCTTGAAAATAATACTATGAACCAAAAAAGGAAAAAATTTTCAGATACGACAGTTCTCATTTTGTGCAAGAGGCTCAAAGCTTTATTTTATGCTCTCCACAGACACTTTTTTGGCATTTTGCACGGATGATTTGTTAAGCGTCGCTTAGAAGGGGGCCAAATTGCGCAATTATTTTTTTTTCTTCTTCGATATAACTTTTGGTTGCATTCATCGTGTGTTATAACTGCACAAGTAAAATATATATACAAATACAAAAAAAAAACTTAAGAAAATTACTTTGAAAACATCAACGTAAAACATACACAAAGTTCATCCTTCGTCGTTTCGATTACGCACATTTAAAAAAGAAGTACTTACACGAAGCGCATGAATCTAAGTAACCGCACACATCAACAGCGCAACACCGTCTAGCGCTGTACAAAAATTAGCACTATACAAACAAAGGAAAACAGCGATAATGGTAAAATAACAACTCGCGTCGTCGAAACGACGAACCATGACCTTCCAGGGTTAAGAGAACGATACACAAGGGAATTGAAATTTGTGATACATACACACATACATTCATACATACATATTTTAAAGCATCGAGCATTTAGTGAGTTGGATAAAAGTTTTTATTTGAACTAAATTAGCTGATTAAAGTTTAGGTTGAAGTAATAAAATTCGTGTTAGATCATTATTGCTTAGCTCTTTGAGCTAATTTTAAATTAAAATTTAATTTGTACCTACCTATTCAAACAAATTTTTCTTATTTCAGAACCACAGTTAGAGCTCCTGCAAAATGACGTTGCTGTCTCCTGTGTGGACGAGTTTAACAATTGCCAGTGGGCTGTCAAGGCGAAACTCTGCAGTTACGATTATTACAAGCAAAATTGTTGTTACTCCTGTGGTGCGGTCTAAAAAATTTTGAGCAGCCCAAGGAGTACGTAGGAGTACGTAATTTATTGTTTTTTTTTTGTTTTTGTATTTAGTATTTTTTAAGCGAAAAGTTTATAATTATTATTTAAAGCAGATAAAGTTAGGACACAGTTTTTTAATTTGTATTTTTCTGCCTACGAAAACGTTGCTAAATTAATCGATTCGAGTAAATGTTGGAAGTTTATCGAAATTTTTTTGGGAAATTAAAACTTACTTTCACTAAGTATTTTCTTAAGTATTTATAAATTTAAAGCTAGGCATAGTGTAGGAAAAATTTTGTTTAAAACATTACGAGGAAAGTTTTTATGGGAAGATTTTTTCACATTAGAATACATTGAATGTTAAATTTTTCGAACTTTAATTCAAATTAGATAGAGACATATGTATCTTTTGTTCTAAGCCACATTCCAATAATTAAACTCAAATAGCCGAAATTGTATTACAAAACTAACTGTAAAATTTAATTAACCATAAATAACACTGGTCGACGGCCAAAATTTACCAGAGACGCCGTTATGNACTTACAGTGACTTAAAGACCTGGCTCACATTTTTACTTTTTTTAATGCATGTTTTGAAAGTATTTTTTTTGTTCATGCTTTAACAAAAACCACATAAATCAAAGTTTTAAAATTAAAAAAAAAATTTATTTCAACAAAATTTTATCAAAATTTCGAACTTTTAATTCTAAAAATGTTATAAAAATTCAGATCCAAAAGATCAAAATTTTTCTGAAAATTTGTTGAATTTTTCTAATTTTTTTATAAGTTTGTAACTTTGATTTATACGGTTTTACTTAAAGCGTGAACAATATTTTTATAACAAAAACTAACTAAAAAATTTTAACTTGAAAAACATTGCGAGCATTTAAAAAATCGACGTGTGCAAACTTGTTTGAGCAACTGTATATTTTTTAGGTCTTTCCATTAGCATTTACTTCCAATGGCAATTTTCTTAATGATAAGCGATTTTTAAATTTATAAGCGTCATTATTCAAGATAAATATGTAATAACACCTAAATTCATATAAAATTTGACACGAGCAGAGCAACGCATACTTACACTGTCCAATATTTTTAACACAACCAATGCGAAATGTTCGAATTTTTAAACTATTTTTATTTATCATCATAAAAATATTTAATTATAAACATACATACATACGATATAAATGAGCATTTAAGAATTATTTGTAAATTTAACAAAACTAAAGTTTAATACAAAAATTAAAGTGCAAAAATAAAATTATACTAATTATTAAAATAAATAATAGATTTCACTCTTTTGTAAGAAAACCCAGAACAATTGTTTTATTTGCTCACCGAAAATCATTTGAGATAATATTTACAAATTTTTATTTTAATCCTTTAAGGACCATGGGAAACATATTTCCTAAAAGTTACTGCACCCGAAAAGAAATTGTTTGAGTTTTTAATTGTTTTATATACGTATCTTTTCTGTTTTTGAAGTGTGCCTCATATTCATTTAGCTAACTATTTTAATCATGAAATTATTGAAAAAGTTTTTTTAATTCAGAAACAATTTTAAAAAATTGTATAAATTTTTTTTCATTTACAAAAAAATATAATTTAGAAAAAAATACTGTTGTTTGGAATAAGTGTGTTTGACCAAATTAAAGCTTTTTTCGGAAAATATTATTTTTACTGGAAAAAAATTTTTGGTAATAAGAATTTAAAAAATAATATCAGTGCAAAACTTTTCAGACGATAAGTCGTTTTTTAGATTTTAAAACAAAGACGTTCAATCAAAATTTAAAAAATTTTCAACACTTTAAAATATGCTTTTTAGAAAAACAAAATTTTTGAAAAAAATTATTTTTGGGAAAAAATTATATCTTTGAAATAAAACATTTGGGGAAAAAACCATTTTTTGCAGGAAAATTTTCTAACTCACAGTTTATCAGCAATCGCGCGATTTTTTATTAAAAATTTTCACCTGCGGCGCCTTTTCCATAAAAATCAATACTTCGATAAATAATGAAATGAAATTTACAGATTTACAATCACAAAAAGCCGCTCTAAACCCCCATTATTTTTTAAGGCGGGTTCCATATTGGAAAATTCTCCCTTTAAAACTACTACGTTGGTGTTAAAAATTATAAAATTTTTCGATTGTCAAACGTTCGCTGGTTATCGCAGAAGCAATCTGTTGATCGTTTACTGTCCCAGTGAAGCGCGTTGCAATTATTTTTCATATATTGTTTCGATGACCGTGTGAACCAAACGCGAACTATTTCCGAAATAGATTCCGCAGGGTGCTGCAGTGGAAAGGGAAGGAACTACGAAAAATACCACTTTTAGCACATTTAAAAAAATGCCGCAACCATAACTGGTTTAACGTGAGTTTAAATTTTTCCATTTAAAATAGAGTTAATTATAAAACAATACCCAATAAACATTGTGTTGATCGTTTGAAAATGACCTTCGATATCCAATATGCATATCGAACTGAGAACGAACTCATAACCAACTTTAGTTTTCCAACGTTCATAGTATATTGGAAATACACTCGAGATGGATTCGAAAACTATGGAAACCACAGTAACCATAGAGGAAGTGAAATCCAGCTCATTCTCGATGATTGTCTCATTATAATTTTATTTAGATAATTGACTGGAATTCGAATTCATAACGAAGTGAAAATTCATTGGATAATGAAGATTTCGTTTTGCTGGAGAATGGCCTAGTTCTCGAATCGAATACTACCCTATGCCACATTCGTTATCGAAGGAAAGACTCGAAAACAAGATTCGTTTTTCAATAATTTTCGAATTGTTAACCAAGCCCAATGCTTATTGAGTAAAAAAACTCATCAAATTTTCACCCAAATTTTAAACTACTTCTCAGAAGCGCTAACATTTTTTTCAGTATACAGTTTTATTGTTCTTTAAATTGTAATTCAATAATGTGCAAGTTTCAAGTGTCTAGGAATTACCGTTGAGTTTTTAGAATTTTTGGTGAATATGTTGCGATTTTCTATCAATAGAAAAAAAATGTGTTTATTCGTTATTTGGAAGTAAATGCGACTATGAAAATGAATACAAAAAAATTTTAGCACTTCTGAGAAAAACGTTTGAATTTTGGATGAAAATTTTGATACATGTTTTCTTCAGTTTTCAACACTAATCCAGGGAATTTAATAATTTTTATGAAAGGTAAGACTGCAACCCGTCAGATTGAAGAATGAAGAATGAGACATTTGATTATATTTTAATGAAAATTTAGTCAATGCTAAAAAAAACCAAATTCGCCCGAGTAACATTTAATGATAACCATAAGGAAAGCAGTACCCTACGTCATTTATTTAAAAACAACATAATTTTGGGAATTCAAAAGTAGTATAATTAAAAAGTACATTTAATGACAGAATATGCTAAATTCCATACGTATTATTTTTTTTTAAGTTTTTTTGATGTTTCTCACATCATTGCTTAATACAGTGAGTTACAAAACCGTCATACGGGGATTTTCTTACAATATTCACAATGTTTTTATGCTATATTTTTTCGTCGACAGTGTATGATGTAACAAATCTTGGTAAATTATAATTTAAAATTTTACATATGTTTGTATAACGCTTTAAACTTGCAATTTATAATGCTATCACACACCACACCTCTAATTAATTTTTTATTTTTTTTTTTTAAATAAAAATTTTATAATATACTTTCATAAAAAATTGAAGAAAACACCAAGCATAAAAAGCTTGTGAATACCGTACAAAAATCACTTTATGATCGCTTTTCTAACTTACAGTATATCATCAAAGACCGGAGCAGCTGCTGCTCCCACTGTGTCAGTTTCTGTTTTCGTCAAAAAGTTTCTAGTGACCTGCAATATCATCATTCGGTAATCCAATTTATCAACTGTTGAAAACTTTCTAACGGCCGGCAACAAACTATTGAAAAAACTCAAATCTTCGTCGTCTTGTTTGTGCAGTTCTTGCTCTTTTAAATAGTTAAGCTTTTCCATCTCTATCTGCAGTAAAGCATCACCAAGGCTATCTTGTTTGGACCTTTTTGCCTTTGGAGGGTTTTCATCGAATGTTGAAGCCCGCGACGAACAAGGCGTAAAATCTTGGCGACATCCGTCATAAATTTCCTGAGGTGGAAGCACAAATTTCATTTCTTTCTCCCCTTCATCGTCAGCATCGTTTAGCAAGCCTTCGAATGTATCTTCAACGGAATTTCCAGAAGATTTTCTAGCTGAAAATTGATCTTTTAAAAACAAAAGGCTTCTAAAATATCTCCACTCGTGCATATTGTAAGCGAACTGGGCATCGCCTGCCTTCGTTTTGGGGATAGCAGTAAAGGTGGTCCTGAACTTATCACGCAGGCTTTTCCACCTTTTTCGTGCTGCAATTGCTGAAAAAGTTCATAGATCATTCAAATTATTATAAACATATAATTTTTTTAGTACTTATGTAGTAAAATGAGTATATATTTAACGTTAAACCGACTTATAACAATTTTTGATGTTTTCAATTTTATTATTACTGGAGTTTGTTATAGTTAGCTGTATACACAGATCGTCTGAAACTAGAGCCATTCGAGTGCCTGAAGTGCGTCGATCTACAACATTTTCGGCACTATAAAAGCTCTATCTCTCAATTTACTTTCACGAAACCAAGCACGGAAAATCCAGATACAATTACCTTTTTAAAAGATTAATATTAAAAAAATTAAAATTACATAAAATTTTTATATTCAATTAAAAATTTCAAAGTTTTTTTATATGAAAAATATTATGTTTTAGAATTTAGCAAATTTTGGTACAATTAAAAAAAATTTAAATTTAGTATTAGCTCCACTACTTTATTTATTCTCCAGTAGTATTTTTTTTAATATCATAGTAAGCCATGTGAAAAAAATTGTGCGACTTTCTTTCCTTGTGAATTTGTTTCATTCCAGAAGCATCAATAAATCATTTGAAGATTCACATGCAAATACATTTTGCCAATTTTTGTCAAAAAAATTAACAATATTTGATAGTTTCAGATCAAATAATTTGAAAAAACAAATCATTTGCTTTATTGCTACTACCTGTTTATTATGCCTTGATTTTTCCGTTACGTGAAAGAAAAATAAGCCCAGTCAAGTTAGCTCAATAAATAGAGGTAAGCTTACAATAATTCACATAAAGCTGAAAATTGGTAAGAGTGTTGCGAACACCCTTGGTGCAATCCCGTATTCCTCGGACTAAAACTAGTAAACTGTCAAAAAAAAATCGCTCAGAGCGAGAGAGTAACATTGAAAAGTACGGGATCGCTTTCTACTAAAACTTGGTAACTTCTATCAACTTCAACCTAACCTCCAAATTTTGGTTGCAAACTTTTGCTTATATTGTATGTAAACACGCTCAGCTCACACATGTAAATAACCAAAAATACTTTCAAATTCATTAGAATCCACTTAAACACGTTATTAAATACTTTTCAACGTGAATTAGCAGAGTTTATCTATAGTCCTGGCATTTAGATATTCATTGCTTTTCAAGAACTTATATCGAAAAAATGGCTTATATAAATAGTAAATAAATGGGTTTGAAACCTCCTTTTTTTAAAATGGCGTTTTTTTCTCCGACATAAGGATTTATTTTAACGTAGTTTGTAACTCTAAAGATATGATTAATTCAAAAAGTTATTTAAGAAATTCAATGCAATGTAGGATAAAAATATGGGTACCAAATGAAACAGTTTTTTTTAGAATTAAAAAAATTAAAATATTTTAGATTCGCAAGCAGGTAATAGGTAATTTTGTAAGCTGATAAAGTTAGAAGGACGAAATTCGAGGATGTTATCGAGTTTATATAAGTCCTTAACATATAATTTTTTCAAAAACAAATATGTATTGCGAAATTTCAAGGTAAAATTTTAAAATGATTGAAAAACTGAACCTGATTAAATTCCTCAGAACTTCCTCTTTAATTTGATACCCATACTTCTTCTCTAATAGCCGGTTTCGCCAGTAATTTAAATGGAAAATGGTTTTTTATTTTCTGTCAATTTTTCACTTAAATTGCTTTCGTGAAATTAGCTGTAAGCACATTTCACTGAATTTTTAAAATCATTTTTGAATTACTGTCGTCAGAGTGACAACTAAAAACGCAATTTTACTATATTTCGCGAATATCTTGATGTTAGTGTGTAAAATTTTCTATCGCACTGTTTTCTATGTATAATGAGCTACACATTTAGAAACAAATATTAATTATTAAATAAAACAAGAAAAGAAAAGAAATTACAAATCCCAAGATTATTTGCCAATAATCCCGGGATTTTCGGCACCTGAAAAAGGCCTNAAAAGAAAAGAAAATAAATTACAAATCCCGAGATTATTTGCCAATAATCCCGGGATTTTCGGCACCTGAAAAAGGCCTAGTATGTAAACAAACAAAACGAAATCTTCGAATTTTGGTATTTTATTTGGTTTTTGGCTGCCTGCTATGTGACTTTATGATAGTGCTAGCTAGTTTTCATTTCCACATACATTTGTTCCTGGCGAACATTGAACGTTCACTTTTTCATCCATGAAGGCAACATGAGTTTCTGTTTGTTTACACATAAAACATAAACGGAGTCAGTTGGTTTGTCTTCTTCTTCATGTCTTTGCAATTATATGTTCGGATAATTTTCTGTTCGTTTACTTTTTTCTTCTCTTTGGGAGAGAATTTTCGCTTACGCTCTTGATTTCAATAGTTGGCTGGTGGTGGTTTTTTTTGTTATCGAACACAACCATACACATACATACTCCCATAGTAAAAAATAATACACATATTTTGTTGTAGTGAGCTACTGGTAGTTGTTACAACTATGAAATTACACAACATAGAATAAGAGGTTTCCGTAATTTCTGCATACTTAGTTCAGTTTTTGTATTTTTTGAGTTATGACAATATTGAAGCAAATGTGTGTGCATACATACATACGTCATACACTATTTGGTAAACGAAAATGTCAGCATGATTAACAATATAAGCTAATAAATTGAATATCTATTATGAAAGTTTACTCACGTGTAGTTTTCATTTCAACAGCCACTTCCTCCCATAGTTTTTCCAGCACAAATATATTGTGGTGGTTGTTATTTTTTTTATCCCACAATCCGGGTCTCGCAAAAACTTCTTTTATAAGAACTTCAGTGTCCATGCTGACAAGAGCGACTAGAGTGAATAAAATTCCATCAGCGATTTTCTTGGCTCGTATCGTTACTCTTTGTTCACAGCTCTGCTACTAGATTAACACATACATATCTACATACATATGTACATATGTAGACATAATACCGATTTAAGATTTTCTCTGCTATTCTCGCAGCTCTCATCGTAGCTCGTAAACACACACAAGTGTGACCAGATGAACCTTTTTGAGGCTAGATTTGGCAATTATATTTTTTTCTGGCATCGGAATTTTAGGTCTATCTTGGTGAGTATTTTCTGACTTTTTTAATGCTCCACTTTCTATAAGTAATTTTCATCTTTTTATTACCCTGAGAAAAAATAGAGTTTATATTTAGAGATGTTAAAAAGTTTTGCTTTGAACTTTCCTCTTATCCTACCTATTTCTTCCCGGAAATGTTTGACTAATGAGACTATTCTTTGGAAATTCGAGCAGCCAAGATGTGAGATTAATTGAATTGTAATGGTAAATTCTTACAGCCAAACCTATGAAACTAAGTACGTTAATTCTGCTTAAAAACCAGTTGGTAAAATGAGAAGCTGTTGCTAATCAACACTTTAAATCAGGGATTTTTAAGTACAACCTTACCTTTGGAAGCTGTATTAGAATACCATCTAATAGCTCTTCCGGTCGGAAGCAAACGAGAAGGTTTTTAGGGGCAAAATTTGCGAAGCTGTAACGCATAGCCCAGCAGAAAGCACCTCACTTTATATAAAAAAATTGTAATAAATCAAAATTTAAATTACAATCGCTCATAAAACACATCAAATTGATAAAAAGAAGCCACCCCGAAGCGATAGAAGACGATGTAAACAAAACAAAAAAATCAAAAACGCTACTAAACCTTTTTTTCAAATTCGATTACAAATAGTACAACGATGGCTGATTGTGTGATCTGTAATCGATAGTTCATAGTATATCGGAAATACACTCGAGATGGTTTCGAAAAAAATAGAAACCACAGTAACCAGAGAGTGAAATGCAGCTCATTCTCGAAGCGAAATATAAGACAATCTCTCCCTCTCATTATAATTTTAATTAGATAATGGACTGGAATACGAATTCATAACGAAGTGAAAATTCATTGGATAACGAGGGTACCGTTTTTCTGGAGTATACCGTTTGCCTAGTCCTCGAATCGAATACTTAGCCATGCCACATTCGTTATCGAAGGTGGGACTCGAAAAAATATTCATTTTCCAATAATTTTCGAATTGTTAACCAAACCCAATTTTTATTGAGTAAAAAAAACTCATCGAATTTTTTGGCGAATATGTTGCGATTTTCTATCCATATAAAAAATGCGTTTATTCGTTATTTGGAAGTCAATGCGACTATGAAAATGTATACAACAAATTTTTAACACTTCTGAGAAAAACGTTTGAAATTTGGATGAAAATTTGATGCATGTTTTTTCAGTGTTCTACAAAGTAGAAACACGCAGGGATCCCGAAAATTATTCTTCACACCCAATAAATGGAGAAAGACAGTAATTCAGCGAATTTAGTAATTTTTATGAAAGGTTAAGACTCATCTGTCAGATTTTCAGAATATATGAGACATTTGATTATATTTTAATGAAAATTGAGTGAAAGCTAAAAGAAAAATCATTTCGTCCGATAGTTTAATGATAACCATAAGGTAAGCTACCCTAAGTTATTTATTTGAAAATAATTAACATAATTTTGGGAATTCAAAAGTAGTAAAATTAAAAAATAGATTTAATGACAAAAAAAATTTTAATTCTAGTCTACATTTGTATGTACGTACTATTTTTTTAAGTTCCTTTGATGTTTTTCACATCATTGCTTAATATAGTGAGTTACAAAATCCTTTATAGGGGGATTTTTTTTACAATATTCGCACTATTATTTATGCTATATTTTTTCATACATTTTTTATAAAACAAAGTGCATGAGGTAAAAATATTGGTAAATCCTAATTTAAAATTTTACATACATACATATGTATGCATAACGCAAACAAAAAATCGAAGGATATTTTTGGTCGCTTTAAACTTGCAATTTATAATGCTAAAATTAAATAAGCAATAAAACCGCACCACTAATTAAATTGTTTTTTTTTTTTTTTAATTCGCATATACAAATGTTTTGAATTGTTAAATTTTAAAGTTTTGGTTCCGAAGGTTTAGTCAAGTCATGCACTATACTTTCATAAAAATTTGAAGAAAACACCAAACATAAAAATCTGGTGAATACCGTACAAAAATCACTTAATGATCGGTTTTCTAACTTACAGTATATCATCAAAGGCAGGAGCTAGAGCTGGAAAACTATCTATGGTTTTTGACTATCGAAAACATCGATGGTCTTGTAATCACTATCGATAGTTTTCACTCATACATACATTATTCAGTAACATACATATTTTAGAGCGCATATGGTGCTTGAAGCCAAAAATAGTTGATAAGCTTTTGTTCCTTAACAAAAATATCGACAAATTCTGATCACATTTTCAATAAAAGTTGTTATGTTTAATTTTTGGACTTTTTCAATCAAAACTATAGATAGTACTATCTATGGTGTCGACATTTTCGATACTATCGATGGTTGTGACTATGGACTATTGAAACTATCGATGGCCATGATCATCGATAGTGTTCCAGCTGTAGCAGGAGCAGCTGCTGCTCCCACTGTGTCAGTTTCTGTTTTCGTCAAAAAGTTTCTAGTGACCTGCAATATCATCATTCGGTAATCCAATTTATCAACTGCTGAAAATTTTCTAACGGCCGGCAACAAACTATTGAAAAAACTCAAATCTTCGTCGTCTTGTTTGTGCAGTTCTTGCTCTTTTAAATAGTTAAGCTTTTCCATCTCTATCTGCAGTAAAGCATCACCAAGGCTATCTTGTTTGGACCTTTTTGCCTGTGGAGGGTTTTCATCGAATGTGGAAGCCCGCGACGAAGAAGGCGTAAAATCTTGGCGAGATCCGTCATTAATTTCCTGTGATGGGAGCACAAAATTCATATCTTTCTCCCCATCATGGTCAGCATCGTTTAGCAAGCTTTCGAATGTATCTTCAAGGATATCATCATTATTTTCGCTAACGGAATTTTCAGAAGATTTTCTAGCTGAAAATTGATCTCTTAAAAACAAAAGGCTTCTAAAATATCTCCACTCGTGCATATTGTAAGCGAACTGGGCATCGCCTGCCTTCGTTTTGGGGATAGCAGTAAAGGTGATCCTGAACTTATCACGCAGGCTTTTCCACCTTTTTCGTGCTGCAATTGCTGAAAAAGTTCATAGATCATTCAAATTTTTATAAACATATAATTTTTTTTTTGAACTTATGTAGTGAAATGAGTATCTATTTAACGTTAAACGGACAAGTAACAAATTTTGATGTTTTAAATTTTAGTAATACTCGAGTTTGTTATAGTTAGCTGTATATACAGATCGTCTGCTTTGAAGGCTACAATAGAATAAATAAAGCTTTGGGTTTATATTATTTCTATGTTATATTGTGTACTTGAGGGCTTTTACATTTAATTTTTAATTTTGAAAACCAAAGCCTACTAGTGGATAGATATTCCCTGCTAAGTTTCATAATGGTCATTTTGAAGCTAGAGCCATTGGAGTGCCTGAAGTGCGTCGATCTACAACATTTTCGTCACTATAAAAGCTCTATCTCTCAATTTACTTGCACGAAACTAAGCACGGAAAGTCCGGATACAATTAGCTTTTTAAAAATTTAATATTAAAAAAATTAAAATTACTGAAAACTGTTATATTCAATTAAAAATTTAAAAGTTTTTTTATATGAAAAATATAATTTTTTTAGAATTTAGCAAACTTTAGTACAATTAAAAAGACTCTTAAATTTAGCATTGGTCGCAATACTTCATTTATTCTCTAGTAATATTTTAAACGAATGTAACATGCTAGAGTATTAGTAAAATCAGAAACATTAAAATTTTCTAAATGATTTCAGTTGTTCCCAAGGTATATAAAACAGCCATTAGCATTAGAGCAAAAAATAGTCTACTTCTGTAAATATCATAGTAAGCAATGTGAAGAAATGGTGCGACTTTCTTTCTTTGTGAATTTGTTTCATTCTACATCCTTTGAAGATTTGCCTGCAATACATTTTTAAGAATTAAGAATTTTGTCAAAAAAATTAACAATATTTGATAGTTTCAGACCAAATAATTTGAAAAAAAAAANTTTTGCACTTCTATGTTCATTTTTTCGATTTCTGGTTTTCGATAGAGATGGTGATTTTTCACGATTGCTAAATTTTTTTAATATTTCAAATACCGAAAAAATTAACTGAACTCTCAAGAAAAACGAAAAATTTATATAAAACGACGGACGAGAAATAGAAAAGAAATTTTCTTCTACCAAAATTTCTTAAATCAGTTTGCAGTTCTCAAGAAAGAAAATGCTCGTATATTTATTCCCTCATGAAAATTTACAGCAAAAGCAAAGCGCTTTTTCAAGCAACAGAAATTATAATAAATATTTCTTAGAGCTGGCTTCTTAGCTTTAAGATACAGATTGTATTTGAGGTTATTAGCTTTAAGGGCGGGGGTTTGAACCCCAAAAGCGACCCCTTGTGTGCGCTAATGATCTACATACATATGTATGTAGACATAATACCGATTTACGATTTTCTCTGCTATTCTCGCAGCTCTCATCGTAGCTCTTATTGCAGTTCCCTGGTAAACACACACAAGTGTGATCAGATGAACCTTTTTGAAGCTAGTTGGCAAAATGAGGAGCTCTTGCTAATCAACACATTAAATCATTACTTTACCTTTGGGAGCTGTATTAGAATACGTTCTAATAGCTCTTCCGTTCGAAAGCAAACGAGGAGGCCTTTTTTGAGAAATGGATTTCAAGTAAATAATAAATTGGAGCAAGCATTTCGTGGTGTGTATGGTAAAAGTTAAATTGGTACTGCGTTGAGCGCGGCAGAAAAGGCCTCTTAAGACCGACGCGAAGTTTTGAGTGAAAAAATTTTAAAATAACTTTAATGGGTAGTAACGTCGTCTTGATTTTGTAAAATGCTGTTAAATTTTTCGGCATAAAAGTGTAAATATTTTTAACCTTTTCTANTGACGCGAAGTTTTGAGTGAAAAAATTTCAAAATAATTTTAATGGGTAGTAACGTCGTCTTGATTTTGTAAAGTGCTGTTAAATTTTTCGGCATAAAAGTGTAAATATTTTTAACCTTTTCTAACCTAAATTTAGCTTCATGTTTTATGATCTTCTGGTCACACTTCACTTGATACATTTACAAATTTCTCTATTATTATCGCAGCTCTCATCGTAGCTCTTATTGCAGCTTACACATAAACACATACACGTGATGCCTTCTCTTGCTTATCGTAACAGGTAAACGCTCAAGGTACATGTTGTGTGTTGTATATACATATGTATGTATATACATTTGTACATATTTATTATACAGTATATTTTGCTTTGCTGCCTTAATGCTTAAGTGCATATTTAAGATACCTACCCCAAAATGCGCGTCAGAGGCATTATTTTTAACATTTATGTACACATATGAAAACTGCTCCGACAAACAAGAAATACATAAGTAAATACGGGTACAGTCTTAAACTGGCTACACACGACGAACATCTGCGCGCACATATGCGCCAACATGCTCGCTGTCGTTTGCTACAGACGACGAGCGGCTCATAAGTGATTTTGTACTCAAAGCGTAAACATGGAAAGGATAGACGCGGATGATGCAATTGCCATGCTTTTGACTTAACTTTTTTATGTATGTGTTTCTTAAATTTATTTATATTTTGCTTGTATGTACGTACATACATATACTTATAGTAATTTAGCCTCATTTATCCAAAATTCAATTAAATAACATGGCTTGGATGCATTTATCCGCCGATGTGCACACTTCAAGCATCAACACAAAATGAGGTTGTTTTTTTCGTTTCCAATGCGATGCTCGCAAACCACGCTACAAACGACGAGCATGCTCGCAAACCGCCCTACAAACGACGAACATGACCCGCAAGCCGCGCATGTGCGTGGATATGTTCGTCGTGTGTAGCCACTGTAAGGCACAGAGCAGAGATCATTTAACATTTTTTGATTGCATGAATTATATGCATACATATGTATGTATATGTTATAAACCAATAAGTTTAATTCCTTAAAAGTAAATTTAAATCAATTAATTACACAAGCTAATCTTTAGCAGCTGACCACACATAGTGCGGGTCATTTTTGTTTACAAGTTCTTTGCATAATATTATAAATACTATTCATATTGTCATTTCTTAGTCTAGTTTTTATCAAAGAAAGCATTGAAAATTTGCGTTCTGCAGCCCCCGAGCTTTGTGGTAATGAAATTATATTAAAAACAAAATTGGCGAGATGCGTGGGGCATTAATTTCATTTTTAATAGAACAAACTTTTACCCAAAACATATCAATATCCAGATCGCTGGAAATATCAAGCTCACTTATTGCGATTTCGTTTTTACAAAAAATGTTCCCTTCTCATCGCCCTCTTATTAGTGTTTGTGCATTAAGGGAAAGGAGAAGGTTAAATTTTTCGGAAGAAACAAAATCGGCATTAGCCTCAGAAAAAATTCCACTGCGGGGTTATTATATCAGGATCGCAATCTATGAGATGAAAAGAGGTAAAATTGGTAAATCTTCTTTGGAAACTACCTTAGCTGGTGTTATTATTTGTAAAAGTACTATATCTTCACGCTTGAAGTCAAATCTTTAATTTATTTGGACCAACAACTCTTTGTGAAACTTTAACATATTGCTTTTAACTTCAAGAATTTCAGAACGATTGACATTACTTTTCATAAATATCGCAGCTTTCGGTCCAACAAAAATGTCAGATATATTTACAGTTACTCCCAAAAGTGAGCGTACGGCTCTTTTTTGTAAATATTCGCAATGTTTTACATGCTAAAATCTTTTTGGTAGTTTTGTATTAAAATATGGGTTATATTTTAGCAAACCCCATTTAAATCCAAGAATGAAAAAGTGTACGAAAATTAGGAAAAATCTGCAAATTTCATCAAAATCGCGAACTTTTTAATACGAATTTCTAAAAAGAACTCAGGTATGCAGTTGTATGGCCCTTTACATTTTAATATAATAATGTGCGAATTTCAAGTGTCTAAAAATTCGCGTTGATTTTTCAGAATTTTTTAAATGACTGTCCTTCGCATTTTTTTTTTACTGAATAGTAGTCCTGAAATTCCATAAGTTCATATATCCTCTTTGGACTGTAGGACAAGAAACTATATATGTTGCGGCACAGGGTCTCAATGCTGTTTTATTAGGTTCTTATTTTTAAAGGCATAATTGGCAAATGTTTAAAAGGTACAATTGGCAAATATTTATATGCAAAATAATATTTGAAATATATATATGATTAAGAATTTAAAAACTTAATTCAACTATCCGATCTAAGTCTTACTTTGCCTACCTACCTACCATATGAAAAAGAAACGACAAAATTTCGTCGGAAAAGAAGAATAGTGGCAACACTGACCCATTTACAGCTTTGCCAGTTATTATCGCAGCTCTCATCTTAGCTCTTATTGCAGTTCCTACATAAACACATACAAGTGATAGCCATTTATAATTTTCTTTGCTATTATCGCAGCTCTTACCTTTTTCATTTATAATTCATTCCTTCTTGCTCACCGTACCAGGCAGACGATGAAGGTACATGTTTGTGTTGTACATATTTATACACATGCATATTTATTATACATGCTTACTATACACATATGATATGAACATTTACCTTCATCGTCTACCTGGTACGATGGTCAAGAATGGCTGTATAGTACATTGAAATTTATTCATGATGATGAATGAAAAATTATTCGTCATTCGAAATTACTGGAATGGTGAATAAAAATGTATTTGTAATTTGAAAAGAAAATGTATTCTTCAATAGAGATTACTAAAGCAATAAACACCTTACCTTACACATACCTGAACTCACCTCATCTTAAGTCAATTCACTTCAACCCACATCAGCTCACTTCATCTCTGCTCAGCGATGCAAATCAGAAACCAGACTTTATTTTTTGAGATCCCAAACCAGTCCCAAAAATCGTAAGAAGTCCCGCAAATCCTGAGTTTGTACCGAAGAAACTAAAGCAATTAACACCTTACCTTCCACATACCTCAACTCATTTCAACTCAACTCAGCTCACTTCACCTAACTTATACTCACTTCAACTCAGTTCACATCAGTGGCTGGATTCTGTAACTGTAAGTTTTCAAATGTACACTGAATGTTGAGTACACTCTTCATTTTGCGATCCAAGAAGTGTGAGAGTGAATTTTAACTGTCAAAATTGTGTACACTTCCTCAGTTTGTGGTTCAGCAAGTGTGAGAATGAGTTTTACCTGTCAAAATAGTGTACACCTCTATTTGGTGAGTTTTTGGTTGTGAGTTTTGCACTCTGTGTACACTGTATTTTCTAACAGTTACTGAATCCAACCCAGCTTGCCTCATCTCTGCTCAGCGATTTATTTCTGAAAATCTCGAAAATCGAGTAGTATGTAGTCCCGAAAAACTTGAGGTAGTACCGAAAACCCCGATATCAGGCATGTTATTTAAATCGAACGATTTTAAATCGATATCGGTTATATATGTTACTGGCCAAACCCGGTCTTAGGACAAACTAGTTTTGCCTAGGCTAAACCAGATCAGAGGCCACAGTATTTTTGCGCAGAACACCTTTCAGCACTTCAAAAAACTAACCCTCATCATCATCAGTCCTACTCCAGGTATGCAGTCCAACTTGTTTCCGCATTGGACGGATATATTGGATCTAGGTAGAACTAGTTTAGCCCAGGAAAAACTAGTTTGTCCTAAGATCGGGTTTAGCCGTTAACATATGTATATATATGACGTAAATGATTTGTTTTTAGAAGTTTGCATTAAAAATGATTATTTTCTTCGCTTCAAATATTCAGAAATATTTGGCAAATCGCACCGATTTCAAGTCGTGTGTTTTTCAGGACAGGACTGAAATGGTCCCGAAAATCGAAAGTTCGAAATGCACTCTAGAGTCCCGGAAATCGAGGAATAGTCCGAATATCTCGAAAGTCCCGAAAATTACGATGTAGTGCAGAGAATCTCGAAAATTTCGAAATAATCTGGGAAACCTTGAATTAGTCCCTAAAGGACCGAAGACGCCTTCAAGATCACGAGTTCACGAGTTACGAGAATCCCGAGATTCTTGAAAGTCCTGTAATACTCCTGAATCTCGGGATTCGCGGAACTCCTCTAATACTCCTGATAACCAAGAATAGTCCCGAGAATCTCGAACCCCCTCGATAGTACTGAAAATCCTGAAGAAGTCTTGAAATTCCCTAAATAGTTCCGAGAATACCGAAAATCTCGAAATGGTCCCGAGCCAGTATTTAGTAAGGCCAACGTCTCTAAACACTTTTATACTTGTACAAGTAGTATTTTGTGCTATAAAATATGAATATAATACTTGGTATTTAATAATATTCAAAATACTTTACTAAATATTACTTTGATGTTTACTACAACCTAAATATCTTAATAATTTTGTACTTAGTACCTACATACAATTTTGCCAAACACTGGTAACAACAATTATGGTTAGATTTTCATATTGATGACTTGATTTTCAAAGATACTTAATTAAACTAAATTGAGGAAATCTACATAAATACGACGTTTAAATAAAATACTTTTTAATTTTCATTTTCAAAAGTGCATTTCATTATGGGTCTGCTCATAATGAGCTATTCAGAGCTCATACTCGTACATGCATACATACATATCAGTGGCGGAACCAGGTAGGGCAAATTGGGGAAAGAAACTCGAGAACTCACTTGCGGAGCGCGTATATGTAACTCGAAGTGACTTCGAGAAGCTTGGAACAAACCTAATGAATGGATGCTTTTGAAAATTTAAATTCATGGAAAAAGTGTGTCAAATTTCACTTGAGTTTCAATTTTTGGCTGTGTGCTAAGCTCGAAGTATTATGTTATTTAAGTAGGCCTATCAGTTTTTCGAATTCACTGAATTTTCAAAATTTTGAAATTATGTACTTAATTTTAAATTTTTACTTTTTTTGTTATATTTTCGAATTTGTATTATTTTACACAGTTGAAAGTCACAGCAAGTTTGAATATTTTCACAGGTTCAGAAAACAATGAAAATTAATATTATTAAATATTAAAACGAATTTTATTTATCCTAAAATGTAAAAATGTGAAACATCACAAATTATCGAAAAATTCTTATGTTCATGGTACTTGTGTGTAAAAAATAGAAATAGAAATAGCATTCTAAAAGATATTAACATTTTTGAAAAATTCCAAAATTTTTCCACTTTTCGGAACTTTTCCAAATTTTGTATTGATATAACAAAGTTTGATAAGTTTAAATTTTTTGAAAATTTTGAAAACATCAACGTCCAAAAATTTTTTGAATATTCAAGTATCCCGAAAATTTTTTAAACTTTCAAAAACGACGAAATATGAAAATATTTTCAACATTCGAAAACTTTTAATTTCGTTTGATAAATTTTGTATATTCGACACTTTTACTTAGAAAAAATTTGTTAGAATTTCTACAATTCTCAAAATTTTCGAAAAATAAAAAATTTCTAGAAATCTAGTATTCATCATTAAATTGAATGATTGTGATTTACTAAAATTTCTTAAATTCACAAAGTTTTGAAAGTTTAGAAAATTTTGGAATTCCACTCAAGTTATTTTAAATGGGAAACTTCAAGAAATTCAAAACTATCAAAACTCTAAAAATTTTAAATTGCGGTGATTTTTAAATTTATATACCCGATACATGTTGAAAAATTCCCCACCCCCCAAGAATTGGTGCTGGGTCCGCCCCTGTACATATGCGTGCTCTAAACAGCTATCTAAATGGATTTGACTTGTAAGCAGTGAATATTTAATAAATCACGTAAGCCTCGGGCAAAGAATTAAAAAAAATAGTAGTCAACTAAATAACAGTACCAGTACTGAGGTGGTCTGCTATAGTCCTTACTTTAATTAATTTTCAAAATGTACATACAAGTACAGCCAAAAATACAAACACAGCCACCAAAATCAAAATGGCAAACTTTTTGTGGACATTTCCGTTGGCTGAAGGGCATTGGGTTATATATTAAAAATTATTTTACAGAAAGTTGCATACATGGATTTGTGTATTTGGTCAAAGAGAGCCTAACTTTAATTGAGCAGTAAGTAAGCCAATTCAGTTTACTATAATTTTAAAAAGTATTTAAATAAAAAAATAAATAAAAAAAATAGCTTCTTTTGGCTACTGCTGCTCATTGTATCCGTGGGCATGTGCATCTACACCGGACTCCAAGCCATGGATAAATGGAAAACTAAGAGCACCGTTATGGGACTTGAACGTGATTTTTACTTCTGGCGTACGCCTGTGCCCAGCTTTACGGTGTGTCCCATGCGCCGCTTGAGTCAGGAACTCTTCGACAAGTATTGCCAGTGAGTATATCCTCGCACTTATTTGAGTTGAATTATGGCAAAATAAAAAAATATTGTTTTGAATCCTCTACGCTCAAGCAAAAAGAAAATCACCGGCCAACCGAAAGAGGATCTACAAATCTTTCTTGAAACCTTGGCAAATTCGACCTATTTCAACTTCGCTAATATTACTGTGCGCCCGAGCATCGATGGCACCTTGGATCGGCTACGTTTGAGACCCGCACAGTACATGTCGTTGATCTATAATCTCACCACCGACTTTACACAAATGGCCGATGAAAATGAGCGCATCAGATTGAATGATGGCTTTAGGAGTTTTGTGGTGCGTCAAGTGCTCACCGAGTTCGGTATTTGCTACTTGGGTAATAGCTACTTGCATAATGAATATACAGCACGGTACACTATATTTGGAAAATATCCGAAAATCAATAAGGAACACCTACAAATGCTGACAGGTAGCTATTTTGATAGCGTGCTGTTGATTTTGTCAGTGCCGAAGGCATTCGAAAGTATTGGGGTGAGTTTCGAGTGGTATAAAGGTGTGGGAAATCACAAAAAATTTGTATTTAAACCATTTTTTTTAATGATTTAAAGATTGTTTCTAACGACCGGAGCGGCTATGGTTTTTTTTTTTTTAAAAAAGTTAAAAAATAATCGTTATTTTTTCACCGATATGTTTTCAGTCAAAAATAAAAATTACAAATTGACTTTAATATCTTCAGTCAAAAATAAAAGTTAAGATATGACTTTTATTTATTCGGTCTAAAACAAAAGTTAACACTTGACTCTTATTTTTGCGGTCAAATATAAAAGTTAAAATATGTATGACTTTTATTTTTTCTGTCAAAAATGAAAGTTAAAATTTGACTTTTATTTTTTCAGTCAAAATATTAGTCAAAACTTGACCGGAAAAATAAAAATCAATTTCTAATTTTTATTTTTGACCGAAAAAATAAAAGTAAAGCTTTAACTTTTATATTTGAACGAAAAAATGAAAGTTAAGTTTTAACTTTTACTTTTGACTGAAAAAATATCTGTCAAGAAATAACGGTTAATTGCTGACTTTTTTGAAAAAAGTTAAATCATGTAGAATTAACATTCCAAGCATCAAATTCCTATATGCAAATGTTTTTGAATTGAAAATTTGAAAATAACTATTATTTTCGATCCCTGTTTCCAAGTAAATTTTTTTATTTAAAAAAATTATTTTAATTTCATATGAATTTTTTGTGATATTTTATATTTAAAAATTTTTTAATTGTAGGCATTTACCTGTACTTTTTTTTTAAGGTTTTCATACACTCAGCTCACGACGCCTTGAAGATTGAACAAAAGTTTTTCTACACCAACGAGGCGGTTTATTATAAAGCTGAGGCACGAGAAATCGTAGCCGAAGAGGGTTTTGAGAAGTTTGTATAAATAAAAATGTGTACATCTATCCCGATTCCTTAAGACTGTTACAAACAACCGTTATTTGAATCAGGTTATAATACTCTTGTGCCCAAGTGCGCTTGGGTAAAAAAATTCTATCAAAATTGCCAAAGTTTGAAACCCAAACGTGTGTATTATAAAAATTCGAAAGATATTTTTCCTTTGATTTCTCCTAGATTAACTACAGTAGCTCAGCGAAAATGTCGTTTCCCACACGAATCGAATTTGGAACATTTTGAAATTTATACCAAAAGTTTTTGCATGCAAGAATGCCGCCTCAATTTGGTTTATAAAAAATGTAAATGCATACCGCATTTCTACCCGAACAGAGGTGGGTTTAAATTTTACGCAAAATACAGATACTGCAGATCTTAGATATCAAATAATTAAAGTTTTTATGACCCCTAACTTTAGTACCAAATCCAAAGCCCATATGCTCTTATACGACGCTGAAATCTTGTGTGGCTAAAAATGCAGGTAGGTACTAAGTAAAATTTAATATCTTTTAGGTTGTGTAAGTTCAGTTTACCATCTTTTGTCTAATGATTTTCTAGACTTCAAGAATGTTCTGAAGCTAGCAAAAAATTATATAATCCTCTCATTGATTTCTTTAGTCTATATAATTCTTTCATAAAACACGGCGAGCGTTTTCGCTCCTAATATTTTTTAGCCTCTATATTTAACATTTTCCTTAATGTTCGCTTTTCAGAGTTCTTTCGTCGTTTACACAGCTCAAAGGCTCGTAAAACCGTAAGCTGTAATTGCCTGGATTCTTGTTTTAATAGCATTGTTGTTGTAAATAATGTGGAGGTAAGTTGAAAGAGGAATTAATTGGTGTTGTTTGAAAGTGAACCTAGAACCGTTCCCATAAGAAAAAGTGGTTTTTTTTTGCCCGGAAGTAACTTTGATCGCTAATCAAATTTTACATTTACATTTGATCTTATTTCATCTTGGTATATGTAAAGGGATGAAACGATACCATACAGGTATACACGGCCCAACGTACAGAATAACTCTATTATTCTTCGCGCTGAAAACATTATCGGATAATATTAAAGGAGACTAGCTCTGTTATTGAAAAAAAGAAGCAATTGATAAAATAGTAGGGTGCAAAGCGTGGATGACCAAAAAAAAAATTGTTTTCTTAGAAAAAACTAAAATGTTCAACTTAGCCCAGCCCGAAATTTCCGTACGGAAATTTAAGCTTTCTATGAACATACCATATAAAATCCGGTACTTTCTTATTATAAGAGATATATACCTAGAATTCCGCGGCCGCTGGGTCTAGTGGTAAGCAGTGCGCGCTTCCACTCCGCAGCGCCTGGGTTCAGGCCCTGGTCAAACCAACATCGCAAAAAAATTTAGAAAAAGGTTTTATCTTAACAGCGGTCACCCCTCGGCAGACAATGGCAAACCTCCGAGTGTATTTCTGCCATGAAAAACAGCTTCTCATAAAAATACGATCGCCGTTCGGAGTCCGTGTAAAACTGTAGGTCCCTCTTATTTGTGTGACAACATCAAGGCGCACACCACAAATCTGAGGAGAAGCTCGGCCAAACACTAACATATGTGTAAGCGCCAATCTATTATCATTATTATTTTACCTAGAATTTTGTCAACTTATAAACCAAGGTACAATCTTCTGCCTACGAAAAGAATCAAATTGGACTTCCCAAACCCCCGATATTCAACATCAAAAATGTATATGGGGACTGAGTACCTCACTCATGGTTCTAAGGTTAAACGAGATTAACTTCTTGCTAACTTTTCCAAGGTATCTTCTCTGTTAAATACCATTCATCATTAAACATATAGTTTTGCTATGTTATGTTGTTTTATTTATTTTCAATTCCTAAATTATTAACTTTTATTAATCGGAGTTTAAGATTCGCCGAGGATGATTAATTTATTACTAAAAAAATAAATGTAATACGAGTGATACGAGTAGGTATCGATACTTTAGATCCGATATTTTTCGGGTATCGATACTTTCTTATGATACTACTTCCAAGTAAAGGCGAGGAATAATAGAGTTATTCTGTACGTTGGGCCGTGCATACGCCGCTCAGTGTTCTATTTTTGAAAAAAAGGGAAAAACTCCAACGAGAAGAGATAGCGAAATCAATGTAACGGGGTTTTAAACCTTTTGAGATGCATTCCCCATGCAGGCAAAATTGTGTCGTTTGATAGATTAATTAAAATGACTTTCAAAAATAGGTGATTTAAATGGTTCTTTTTTTTGGCCTGAAACCAGTATGCAATGAAGTTTTTAAAAAACTTGAAATCCGTATTTTTGCTGTTCGTACATCAAAGAATCCATTTTATTTTTGGCAAGAATCTAGAAATCAGTTAATTTTAAATTGTTTTATTTATTTATTATTTGTTTATTACAAGCTGTTTTGAGGTTAAAAAAACAAAAAAAATTAAAAATTTTCTTTTGAAAAGTCATTTTAAAGGTCTGGTGAAAAATTACCTCAACCTCAAGCCCGACTTTCAAATAAAATTTGTGGATTTTAATTCTTTAGAAAAAAAAAAATTAAATAGATTTTTTTGTTTTTGCGACCATGGAAATGGATTCCCTGACGAAAGAACAGCAAAAATATCTGTTAAAAAAGTTCATTGCATGCTGGTTTCAACGAGAAATTAACATCTTCTATATTTGAAGGTCGCTGGAGTTCAAACAGCAATAAAGAACTGGGCGATTCATATTAGTGGAGGAAATGCCTTGAGAGGAAATAATTCGGAAATAAAATTCACCTTGCTATCGGATTTCTATACGAGTATTTTTGTTTTGATACTTACTCAGTACTTGGTTCAAAAGTACCGATACCAAAATTACTTGGTATCGAGCGAAAAGTATCGAGTATATACTTGTAAGTATTTTCTCGTATCGTTTCATCCCTATATATGTATGTAACAATTCTCTACCAAGGTGAATTCAGGCCTTGTTCTCTACTGATGATGAATAGTAGATAATGTCGTATATTCTCTACCAGTAGAGAAGAGTTACAGAAACGACCAACTGGTTCCTGTATTCATTTTTTTTTTCTTTTTGCGACAGTGAACCAAATTTAAAAAACAATCTTTTAAACTAGATTCACATTACAGCATAAATTACTTTGTTTCGATCAAATTACTTCACATAAAACAAGTAAGTTCACATTTTCTTTCATAATTTCTATAGCACGTGTACATACGTACGAGTGTGTGGTTTATACTTGATTTTAAAAAACAAACGGCTGCATAGCTTTAGGCATTTTTTTCAAATTTCCCTAACAGTGGAGGCTAAAACAAATGCAAAATCTTTTTTTTCCTCATTTGGTTCTTGATTTATGATAAATTATTTATACAAGGCGAAATTACTTCATTTCAGCGTGATTTGCTTATAAATTACAAATGAGCTGTAAATTACGATAATGTGAATATGCTTTTAGGGATAGAAAAGTGATTGTTCTTCGTAATTCAGAGTCAGGGCAATGGATCATTGACTAAAACATTCGGTATGCCACATTGCGATTCCTGTAGGAGGTAGAAAATTATCGGGATGGTTTAAACACTAGGAAAGTATATCGGCATCCATAACAGGAGTGATAATTTATAAAACTATCGTCAATTATGTCCGACTGTATAAAAATAAATATATATATATATAAATATATCGATATTGGTATCGATAGCGAATCGATAAATTTATCGATAAATATATCATCAGGTGTTTCGATAATATTATTTTATGATATCGAAAAGATATAAATAGGTACTTGGATAAATATATCTACATATAGGCATATCGATAATAATTTCGATAAATTCATAACCTATATTAATGACTGTGTGTTTAACAGTAAACATATGTATATATTTGCCATCGATAACAGCAACCATTTCGAGTCTTACAAGCAATTTGCTTCACATTGCCATGAGTATTCGGTAGGCTATTGGAAAGTTCTAAACTTTTAAGCTTAAAGCTAATTAAACTTATAATTTTTCACTTTTAATATAAAATTAGTACTAGCCCATGACGGTGGAGTGTAATAAGGCCCGCCTAAATAACTCCCATGGGCTTTATTTCATAAAAAAGAAATAAATTTAGACCGCGGGCTTTATTGCCTTTTTAAAAAAGAAATTAAGCCCGCAAGCTTTACTGCCTTTTGCTGGTGGGCATTATTTCCCTTTCGAGATGGCAATAACGCCCGCGGGCTTCATTTCCTAAAGGCTTTATTGCCTTTTATTCTTCTTCTTCTTATTTGGCGCTATAACCGCCTAAGCGATTTTGGCCGAGTTCAACAAAGCACGCCAGTCGTTTCCTCTCTGTGCCATCTTTCGCCAATTGGAAATGCCACGTGAAGCCAAGTCCTTCTCCACCTGGTATTTCCATCTCAGTGGGGGCCTTCTTCTTCCTCTGCTACCACCAGCGAGTTCCGAGTTGAATACTGTCAGAGCTGGAGCGTCGGTGTCCATTCGAACGACATGACCAAGCCAGCGGAGCCGCTGTATTTTAATTCGCCGCACTATGTCCATGTCGTTGTAAAGTTCATACAGCTCATCGTTCCATCGTCTGCGGTACTCGCCGTCGCCAATGCATAAAGGCCAGTAAATCTTCCGCAAAATCTTTCTCTCGAATACTCCAAGAGTCGCCTCATCGGATGTTGTCATTGTCCATGCTTCTGCGCCATATACCAGCACGCGCATGATGACTGAGTTATAGAGTGTGGTTTTCGTACGTCGAGAGAGGACTTTACTCCTGAATTGCCTACTCAGTCCAAAGTAGCACTTGTTGGCGAGAGTGATTCTGCGATGGATTTCAATGCTTACATTATTATCGGTGTTAATGCTGGTTCCCAAGTAAACGAAATTCTCGACTTTCTCGAAATTGTAACTGTCAACAGTGACGTGGGTGCCAAGGCGCGAATGTGCTGACTGTTTGTTTGATGACAGGAGATACTTCGCCTTGCCCTCGTTTACCACCAGACCCATTAACTTGGCTTCCTTATCCAACTTGGAAAAGGCAGAACAGACTTCACCTTGCCTTTTGTTGGCGGGCGCTATGTCCCCTTCGAAATGGAAATAACGCAAATGGGCTTTATTTCTGTTTTTTCGGGAAATAAAGCCTATGGGCGTTATTTCTGGCGGCCCTTATTCCACTCCATCGCCAATGACCGTATTCTTTCGCCACTTTTTCTTGAGGCTTACTGCTGCAATAACCCCCCGCCCCGAGCAATCCCGTCAAGCGGAGCTAGATGCAAGATCGCAATTAGGATGTGTGAGAGCGTGAGACAAAGGTGTGCTTTTATAATTTTGCAATCGTTGTATGTATACTTGACCTCATCCTTCATTTAGTCATCCGAAATTAAATTCGTATAATATAAATATAGGGCCAAAGCAGACTAGATATACGTTGTTTCTAACTATTTAGTTTAGTTTATTAATAACTCGACTCCAGCGCAACCTAGCAGGTCGATTTTTGAATTTGAAAGAAATTGGTTGATATGATTTTATTCATAATTCGACACCAGCGCCACCCCGCGAGTTTTCTAGTTGCCTGTAATATGACCATATCAGCAAGGTATAACCTTCGAAAACTTGACTGCAATGTATTCAGTCGTTTTTGAGTCCGAACAACGGAAACGGTTATCATTTTATATACCCACTTCATATCCTCGAGTATCTTTAATAAATTCCGGTTACTTCTACGGCGTTTATTTTCACGATGCAAAATATTTATGCGTTTCCTAATTTGAATTTACATTTTTCACCATTGAAAGTATAAATTTTTTAGCCCAACTTTTAATCGATTTCAGGTTTTAGCAAACCTCAATGTATTTCAGACAGGTTTTAGTGTCGGCCTCGAAGTGACTTCTTGGCCATTGGAGTTGTTAAAGCGACAAGTAATATTTACCTTCACAGATCTATTGGGTGAGTTGAGGCTACTATTGCGTGACCCTTGAACATTTTAACCATTATTGTTTTGCCTTTATTTCTTGTAGTTGCTGTTGGAGGCGCGGCTGGACTTTTTCTCGGCTTTAGCGTCTTGGGTGCCATTGAGTTCTTTTACTATTTTACATTGCGTTTGATTTGGTATCTAAGAGGATATCGAAATTAGGAGGGCAGTGGAGCAAGTGAAGGATAGCAAGGACAGAATATGGCAATTACAAATTGTGCTTCAAAAAATTTCAGATATACATACATACTTTTTTAGACACTGCTTTTTATTTTTAATTGTGAAGTCATCGCGTGCATTAAATGTTTGTTTATACACTCGCATAAAACAAAAAAAAAAATAAATATTTAGAGCAACCACTCCAAACCGCCCAACTCCAAACGCCATCATTGCATAGCAAATGACCGCTTATCAACCCTTTACCACAATAATCGATATTCTTCACACTGCCATTGCATTTGCGAGCCGAAAGCATTTTCATTATCACCTCATTCGCTATGAGTTACTGGGTGAAGAATAACGACGGTTCGACAATTGTGGAAAAACCACCACGCATCGTGCCACTCTTCAATCCCGCGCAGCGTGAATTTCTCGAAGATGAGCATCGCCATCGCGTCCAACTGCAGAAGCGTGCACAGGTGGGCAGCAAATCCACCGATTTCTATATACGCAAGCGATCGACTATGGATGATGCACGCCTGCTGGATGAACACGATTCCTTCTATAAGACAACGAAAAGTTTACTCGTACTCTTTCAAATAATGGGTATTATGCCCATCCATCGCAATCCGCCAGTCAGTAATTTGCCACGCACCGGCTACTCGTGGGCCTCGCGTCAAGTGTTGTACGCCATATGCATTTACTCGGTTGAGACATTCATTGTGGTGATGGTGTTGCGTGCGCGCGTCAAAAATTTCATCGAACAACCTGATAAGCACTTCGATGAGGCCATCTATAATATTATTTTCATCAGCTTGTTGTTTACGCATTTTCTGCTGCCGGTGGCGAGTTGGCGCCATGGACCGCAGGTGGCTATTTTCAAGAATATGTGGACAAATTATCAGTACAAGTTCTGGCGTGTCACTGGCTCACCGATTGTCTTTCCCAACTTGTATTGGCTCACTTGGGGACTGTGTATATTCTCGTGGGCGCTGAGCATTGCCGTCAATTTGTCGCAATATGTGTTGCAGCCGGATTTTGAGTTTTGGTATACCTTCGCCTACTATCCGATTATTGCGATGCTAAACTGCTTTTGCAGCTTATGGTAAGTTTTGGGAGAACGTTTTCTGTTTGCGAGTTGGTTAGAGGAATTACCGAGAGGGTTTTAAGAACTTTTAAGAATTCAGCTGGTTTTTGATTCATGCCTCCGATTTTTCGGCAAAATCTTTAGTTTTTATAAATTTTATAGATTAAAATATTTTTTTATACAAGTTTTTTTTTCAGGTATATAAACTGCAATGCATTTGGCACTGTCAGTGAAGATCTTGCTAAACACTTGGAATTGACGCTGAAGAGCGCAAAACCCGCTGAAAAGTTGGCAGATTATCGATATCTCTGGTTAGATCTGAGTCTTATGATGCAGCAGTTGGGTAAGTGTGTAATATGTTTACTTCAAGTAGCAAAAATAGATATTATCACGCTTTTATCATTTCGAAATCTTTTTTTTTGTATGTAGAAGAACTAGAAATTTTAATTACTTTTTGGATAAATAACAATACGAGTAATAGGGGTTTTGTTTCAAAAATGCTTGCATTTCTAAATTTTATTTTCTTAGCTTTGAATAATTCACTGCGTCTGTATTTAAAATTATCGATAATTTTAAAAATAATTTAAAAAAATAATAATTTTGTTGTATACATAATTTAATTTAATATATTAATTGAAATTCCCCAAAATTTTAGACTGAAAAAAATTCATACATATAGTTCATTCCTATACATATAATTTCCGCCGAAAACGACATCGAAAATATCGATAAAAATCGACAACAAATTTTATAAATATTTCAGTAGCTATATAGGACGATGAAATTATCGGTAACCGATGGCAGCAACGAGTACGAGTGAATCTAGGCTCGAATCGCGGCATTCGTGATCGAGTGATGGCAACTGTTTCCCCCAAAATACAATTTAAATGAGTGAAGCACACTCGCTATCGCATGCCATGATCTAAAATTCAAATTTCTATCTGAGTTACGTTCGATATCGAATGCCTTTATCAATTTGCTTTGTTTTTCAATTTGACAAATTTTTCGATTCGGTCCCACTTGTTTGGTCAGTAGAGTAGATCCTCTCCTCGCATAGGTCAATACAGGGTCCTCATTAGGAATTGGCCCGTAAAAGTATTCATAGGGAAGGACATTTCTTTTCTGTTTAAACTTAATAGCAACGATTAGCATTTCCTGCTATAGAAAGACCAGGTAATCCTGAAGTTTCGCAGTACAAAATGTTGCTCCAGCGTTCATTGGCTACTAGAACGGGGTGATCTACAACAAACTGTTAAAAATGAGCTATTGCTATACCTACCATGTTCTCTTCTGAAAGGTTCTGGGTGGTCATATCTTCCCTTGTCAATTCGTCAGATTTGCAATTAACACCAATTTCCCGTTATACGCCGGCAGCCACATGAGTAGAATTCTACGTAAGTTCTCGTTCAAAAAGCTACGACATTCACTTTCTCTATGTGTGACTCTAAAGCGATGATGGGCACTGCCTTGCCCGCGGGCAAAGCTCTTTTAAGCTTTCTATACATTTTGTAAGGGCGCGCGCAGAGTAAAAGCTCTCTCTGCCTATCGCTGGTCTAAAGATTTAAGTGTTATTCTTTTGAAATATTTTCGACCACTTATTGGAATACATACATATAGCCCAATCACTTTAGATTTTTTCAACGAAGAAATTCCGGGAAGAAATTTTTTGACGCAGTTTGGGGTCTCCTGTTTATGCGAACACGAAATAAAATTTTTCCACCAATTGCGATATGGGAAATGTCCGCCATCTTGGAATTTGTGTTTTTTACGATTTGCGCGCGAATTTTGCATTTCTNGAATACATACATATAGCCCAATCACTTTAGATTTTTTCAACGAAGAAATTCCGGGAAGAAATTTTTTAACGCAGTTTGGGGTCTCCTGTTTATGCGAACACGAAAATAAAATTTTTCCCCCAATTGCGATATGGGAAATGTCCGTCATCTTGGAATTTGTGTTTTTTACGATTTGCGCGCGAATTTTGCATTTCTCGCGAAAAAAGGTGGAGAACAAATTTATAGAGAACTCGATTCCCTACAATTTTCATGTGCCTATAATTTTTTTTAAACAATTATTTATTGCTAATAATATGCAAAAAATGCCCAAAATTATGCAAGTGGCGCGGTGTTTTCGAATTTTGAGCAATTTCTATGTATTNTTCCCTACAATTTCCATGTGCCTATCATGGAAGTGTTTTTAAACACTTATTTATTGCTAATAATATGCAAAAATATGCCCAAAATTATGCAAGTGGCGCGGTGTTTTCGAATCTTGAGCAATTTCTATGTATATGAAATAAGGGGCACATTTAAATGGCAAAGTTGTAGAGGACGAAATTTCCAATAAACGTATTAANTGCAAGTGGCGCGGTGTTTTCGAATTTTGAGCAATTTCTATGTATTTGAAATAAGTGGCCCATTTAAATGGCAAAGTTGTAGAGGACGAAATTTCCAATAAACGTATTAATTATATGTTCGCGTACGACGTGTAGATCTCGACCAACAACGCGCTCCATGCAGCGGCAGTGGAAAGCTACTCAAAACTAGTCTATAACCCAATGCTACAAAAAATAATGAAGTAAAAATACCTGGTAAGTCATGTTATTTTTCAGGTAGGTTTTGCCGAGTGAAGTAAGAATCGACATACGAACATTTTGTCAAACACCCACACTATCTTGATTTACTATTAAAAAACTGGGTTTCCGCACTTATAAGCTTGTAACCCAGTTGACTATAAACCCAGTTTAGACATTTCGAATGATATAAACTTTTTGGAAAACTTAAGAGATCTGTGTGTATTTTCTGTGTTAATTTTGTCGTCGTTTTTCAAATTTGGCAAAGTTTTCACCCACTATTTTGTAAAGCAACTATACTACTGCTGCATTGATGCAATATTAACATTTGATATATAGTGACTATGTTATCTGACTAAGTTATTCAATCTTTCATGAGAAAAATAATATTTTTGGCTATATGGGCAAATCTAAAAAATAGGTACACTCTCAAAAAAAATTTAATTTTTAAATTTGTGAGCACGCCTATGTTTTATATATCATTTTACTCGTATTCTCTTAATAAATCGATTAATATAAGTGTAATTCATTTTCATCAAGTGCTTCAAAAGTTAGACGCGGAATAAACATGAAATAGAAAACAAAAGAATAAGCTGGGTTCAAATTACGTTGTTCGACTTGTAAATTTTGAGCAAAGATTTTTAAAGTTGAACTCACTTAACTGGGACGTTCTAAAATTCAATGGCATCCCCCGTTTTACCAGATTGGCTCCGGTTTTCGAGATAACGGTATTTGAAAATTTGATTAGATTTTAACTATTTTATAAATAACTCCCTCAGTTTTGAAGTTATTTTACTAAAATTTTGCACATAACGGTTTTTTCATATTACCTTAATTATTCCTTAAAATTATCGAAATCAGTACACTTCAAGGTATAGCTCCAATACAACTGATTACTCAGATATGTGTTTTTGCGCTATAACTCTAACTTCATATCTGAATAATAAATTGTATGCTTGCTATATGTTAAAGTGAGATAGTGAAGGAAATATTAAAATACAACCGTGTGCAAAATTTTAGTAAAATATCATCAAAACTGAGGGAGGTTTTTTTTTATAAAATAGTAAAAATTTAAGCAAAGTTTCAAGTACCGCTATCTCCAAAAGTGGAGACAATCGGACAAAACTGGGGACGCCATTGAATTTAAAAGGCTCCAATTAAGTAAGACCAACTATCTGACTAAAAGAAGGAGCATCATTAAAAGTAGTAAATCAGGGTTTTTACACATTTCTAGAGACACATTTTTTGAAGCATTTTACAGGTATATTATAAGTAATATTATAAGGACTAGTAGTTATACAAATGTTTAGATCGTTTCGACTTATTTTCCAAATGTGCCTTCAATTAAGATATTTTTGGAATAAAAATTACACTCAAGATTGCAGAATATTTTATCTTTAAAAGTTGGTTGATACTGAAAGCACAGCTCTTGCTCAGGTATCAAATTATTCGCAATTGTTTGTAGCATACAATACATACTTAAAAAGTTCTTAAAATTAAATGCTTCAAAAACTATAAGCGATGAACCGAAAATTTAGAAAATTGTGAAATGTGAAGTTACAGACTTTGAGTTACTTGCCATTTCGTTATTTTTTAATGCATACTTTTCTTTCTTATTTACTACATATAAATTATACACATAAGTGCTAAATGCCCATTAAATTTGAAGTCAGAATATGGTGTGCTTCACAAGTTATGACATAATTAATTTTGCCCCTCTTAAAAATTACATAAAAAATTCACTTGGTTTCACTATTTTTTTTTAATTTAAACACGTATAATTCAAAAGTTATGCAGCAAATTGATCCACATTTGACATTTTTGAGGCTTCAAGTATACGTCAATGAATTACATTCAAAAGCAACCAGCTTGATATAGTTTCCAACAGTGAAAATAAAGCTAAATAACACCAAGGTTATCTACCTGTTTTTTAGATTTGCCCATATAACTCAAAAATTTTTGCTTTACTTTTTTTTTTTTAATTCAGCTTTCACCGATTTCTCCTTGTAGTGAATGCAATATTCTGAAATAATTTGTCATGAAAATTTGAATATCTCATTTAATTTTTAGCCGACTTTGTAAAAATAAACATCAGTTTTACTCGATATTAAACATACTTTTCTCTTAAATTTTTTAAAAGTTTATAGATATAAACATAGACCCATCATTCGAAAGGTCTAAACTCGGTTGAGAAGCAACTCATTTACAAGCTTATAAGGGCACACATGTTTGTGTAGCTATCACAAAATGGTATCGCGTATCGTATCGCGTATCGTATCGCGTATCGTATCGCATATCGTATCGCATATCGTATCGCACTAATGTGCACCGTGCCTTATTGTTGAATAAAGTAGGTACAATTAGTAAACTATGTAATTAGTAGAACTTTTATTTATTTATTTTCTTCAGGTCCTGAATTACAGAAGCTTTGAGAAATTCAAACAAAATTTAAAATTAAAATTGAAATAAATAAAAGATTATAGACAATAACAACAAATCTTCTTTGAAAAAATATATATTGTTTAGGTCTAATTGCTATGCAGACACACAACATTTATTGTTATTGTCTATAATCTTTTATTTATTTTAAATGTAATTTTAAAGTTTTGTTGAATTTCTCAAAGCTTTTGTAATTCAGGATTTCATGAAAATAAATAAATTATGTAATTATGTGAACTATGTAATTTTTTTTAAACACCAGACTAGTCCTCAATTAAAACATATAATATGTTTTGTTATTTATCTTTTCATCGTAATTTTAAATTGTTCTTAATTGTCAAAATTTACTTAAGTAAAAAAAATATATATATTTTTATTTAATTTCTACTTGAAATTAACGAAATTTTCTCTTAATATTCAGAGTGCTCGAGGAACGTTAGCTTTTTTGCCCGAAAATCCACATTTAAATCATCCCAAAAAAAAATTTAAATACATAACAAATTTTACCAACTTTTTTCTTACTTAGGGCCGTTAACATTCTTTCTATGTTTTATATTTCTACGTTTTTTAGCTCTAAAAAATGTCGCCCAATGAAAAAATGCTAAAAAACATACAGACATTTTTATAATAAGTAATACAACACAGAAATTTTTCTCCGTGCATTACCACCAACACATTCTCATTTTAGGGTAACATAACTAATACATTCTCACATATATGACATTTGTGCCTTCCCTGCAGGAAATGAATCCAACTATAAGCTAACTTTAGGTTACTTAGGAAGGAGCTAAAAGTCACTTATTATCTGTTTATTTTCTTTGACGAAAGCTAACTATATTTTTATGGCGATGGCCGCGAAATAGTCAAGGGTGGTTACCTCTGCATTAGATTTAGTCAATGTAACTAAGTTGTAATTAACTACTTTTGGACATAAAATATCAATAGGAAAAACAATATTATTATTAATATTTTTATTTACTTTATTTAGCTTATTACATTTGATATTTGTTTTCATATTCTGCTGCAGGTGGTCCCATATTCCACTCCGTCAGACATAACTTCAAAATAATAATATAAAACTTCGATCTTCCTTTTATTTGTCCTCAATTCGAAAAAGTATTTGCGAAGTGCAGGATATTTAAATAGAAACGCGTTTAAAGAAAACAATCTCGAGTTTTACTCCTGCATTACTTGTCCACTTGTTTCAAGTCAGCTTTTTGTAGCTAACTACAAGTTATATATTTTATAGAAATCCCGCAAAAAAAGCTAACCACAAGTAGGTTATTTTTTATCAATTGATAATTTTTTTCTGCAGGGTTAAGACAGTACCCATTTGTTCCTTCGGCCACACTTAAATTTGTGATCCTCGCGAAGATTTCCTGAAAAGCTTCGTTATGTATAATTCTGCACCTAAAATAAATTTGTTAATTATACTTTTCATGAGCACGAAATGGTATTATAACTTTGGTCCGATGTTTGTAAGTACCAGAATAAAAAGAGATAGACCCATTAAAGTGTATACTTATATGATCAGA
>NW_016157518.1:55727-102735 GCF_001687245.7 Rhagoletis zephyria | reverse complement strand
TATAGCTCCCATACAACTGATTGTTCAGATATGAGATTTTTCGTTATAACTTCTCCATTTATGCAGCTAGGAACATGAAATTTTGCAGTACTTGCACCCATTATCAACAGAATACTTACAGTGAAAATTACAACGATCGGGTCAAAGTAAAATTTGCAGATGTTTATGAAAGGTATGAAGCCTTCGGCATAGCCGAAGTGTTGTGGCAACAGTGGTTACGACCATCATGACACCTGAAATGCGCTCATCTGTGTGTAGAAATCATTAACACAAAGAAAGATTTCAGCATTTAGTAAAATATTAATAAAAAGTCTCATTTATTTAGTTAGTATTGGTAATTTTTTCAAACAAATTTCTCATCCCTAGGTCGTGCCTACTCCAACATGTATGGCATGTACTGTTTGGTCATTTTCTTCACAACGCTCACCGCTGCTTATGGTTCGATAAGTGAAATTATGGATCACGGTGCCACATACAAGGAGATTGGACTATTCGTCATAATGTTCTATTGCATGAGTCTATTGTATATTATATGCAATGAGGCACACTACGCCTCACGTAAGGTGGGGCTGGATTTCCAAACGAAACTACTGAATGTTAATTTGACAGTGCAGGATTCGCCTACACAGAGAGAGGTGCAAATGTTTCTGCTGGCCATAGCAAAGACGCCACCCATAATGAATTTGGATGACTATGCAAATATTAATCGGGAACTTTTTTCGGCGGTAGGTATAGAACTACAGTTTAGAATTGGTTATTTGGTGAGTTTATTAGTTTTTATAAATATTTTTTGTTGTTGTTTTCTATTCAAGAATCTCACCTACATGGCTACATATTTGGTTGTGCTTTTGCAATTCAAAATTACGGAACAACGTGGTGGGCGGCCGAGCGAAGCTTAGGCTGATAAATGCTCTCAGCCAAGCTAAGGCAAAGGACACAATGTTGAATGAGACGAGTAAGATGAAAGCAACAAATAAAGCAAGCTATTTTCGTCTACTAATGTAATCTAATTTGCTTACCTTGTATGTATGTATTTATTGAGATGGCTTGCTTGCTGTACTTTGTCGATTTCAGCATTCTAAAAATTATGCTTCTATATTTATTGTTCGATATTTTGGTTTAAAACTAAGCAGATAAAGTTTAAAATCTTGACTTCTTAAACTACACTTGTTGTTGCTTCTTTAGTTGGCTATCTCCAGCGTGAGTATGTAGGTGCGCATTTGCATTGGACCCAATTCGATAAGGAAGCGATCATCACCCTCGACATATTTTTCCGCCACTGGCTGCCGTGCCACTTTGTGCACACGTAACTTTTCTGCACGCACACGATTCAGCTCTTGCGATTCGTCGACTAAGCGTTTCAAACGATTCGTTTGTAACGCCAATTGCTCTTGTTCCTCCCAACTTTCCAGCTGATTGTAGAATTTGGCGTCCAAGAGCGGCTTGTCAACGCGCAGCATAAGTTGTTCATCAATCGACCTTTGGTAAATTCCATAAGCGTTGTAGGATACCTCAGGACTATCTGGCACAAATTCCATGCGTTGATTATCACCGAGCCAAGCATTGGCCGCCAGTGTGGTTTCGCGAATGTCAGCGATTTTTACGCTCGACAAAACGCTTTGTATGTTAATTTGCACGGACTTGGAGAGCTCGGGATCTTCATCTTTCTCGAGTATGTGCTCAAAGCGTACGAGCACTTCATTCTCATGCCACGGCTCGAAGCTCATGAGGTGTATGTTTTTGGGTAGTTCCAACTGCAAGCCGGTGAACTGTAAGTGGAGAGCGTACAATGTATTATAACTACATATAAAATTTACCAAAGATAAACTCACAATATTGGTAAAGTTCTCACGCCAATCCTCGTAGGTTATATTTTCTGCATTGCTGAAGAAAGTCCAAGCGGGCAGCAATTTCCGCAATTGCGTTGTACGCTCAATTGCCTGCGTTGTAGGACTCACTTTTTTGTTCGATGAACCCACTATTAAATAGTGTGTGCCACGCGCCACCAAGCCCTCACCGTAGGCGGTTTCGTTAAGTGCCTCGTCCACACCAAAAGCATCATCGTGCAACAAACGCCGATGCACCATCAACTCCAATGAACCAGCACCCATCGAACTGCCGCCTTGTGCGCGGTCTGTCAGTATAGCCATGCGCGCAGTGTCATCTTCCAGCGCGATTTTCGTTGTGATTGGGTAATAGTTGCCAGCGACGCGTTCCAACAATTTCACCTTCCAAGTATCGCGATGGTCACGCTTGCGCTTGAGCATTTCACGCCCATTAGAATCGGTGTAGAATATATCGCCGGAATTAATGTCTGAATTGAAGCGGCTGATGATCTCCTTGCCGTTGCCATCATCCACTGGTATAGGACCTACAAGCCATTCTAACTCTGCATAGGGCTGCTCGCGATAGACGCGCACTACTTGACTGACCCAGTCGTTGAAAGATTGGTGAACTTCCTCGACCAGATTGCCACGGTAGATTTTCAATTTGGGTTGCAGTGAAATTGAACGGACTTGATCGTTGGCGGGACGGAAAATGTAGGCGCCTGATGAGCGGTTGCGGAATTCGCGGTTGTTGCCGATAGCAGCTTCATAGTAAACGAATTCTTGGTTGACGATACGCGTCATGCCGTCGACCATGACGGTGACAAGAAAGCCGTTAGTGTCAAATGTGAGACGTATGTGCTGTAATAGAAACAAATTGTGAGATTAAAGGAAATGTGAACTCGAAGTTACAAAAGCTTAGTAGTACCTCATTTCCGATGCTTGTGAAACTCGACACATTTTCCGGATCCGGCACGGGTATCATGTGGTTTTCATCTGTCTTCATTATATAGTACGATTTATAGCCAATTGGCGGTAGCTCACGTGCAGGAAATATGAGCTCATACGGCGCGCTCGCCTTGCGGAAACGAAGATCTTGCACAGGCGTAGGCACTGGCAGGAATTGCGTCTCTATCGTCACATCTACGGAAGATCAGAAAATATAAAATTTGTTCATCAAAGCGCTCAAAACTTATCTGTTAAACGCACCATCGAAATCCTTAACACGATAATTCACATCGGGCACCGGTACGCGCACGTAGTCGGAGACCGTCTGCGCCAACGGATTGTATATCGTCAAAATAAATTTGTCGGCCAGCTCTGGCACCGCGCATGAACTGATGTTAAGCAGCGTACAAGTTTCGAATTGTAACTTGTATTGCTTCTTAGTATCGCTGGTCGCCCATCTGGGTTTGCGTGCACTTTCGCGGGCAGATTCAGTAGCACTTTCCGCCGCGTGCGTTGCTGCGGTGTCTACGGTCAGCTGATTGAGTATCGCTCGGGTATTCATGGAGCATGCGCGAATGGCAACTTCCAAATGACGTGCATAATCGGCGGCTACAGCCTGCTTTTCGGTACCGGTGACGGCGTCGTGGTGCTGCATCACACCCATGGCTTCACGGAAGAACGAGAGATGTGGATTGAATTCGCCGGCGACTTTTGGCGCCATTACGGTGAGTTGTTTGCAAATCTGCAGAAAATGATTGCCAATCCGTTCGTAACGCTTTAGTGTGGGACGTGAAGTGAAGTAACCAGTCCAGTAGGCATGTGGATCGGAAGCGTATGGAAAGAAGTCATCATCCTTGGTGGGCCAACTGATGCCTGCATCGTGTAGAGACTTTAGATAGCAGGAGGGTGTGGAGTAGAGAAGGTTTACAGTGGAACCGTTTTCCTGGCGTGCGTTAGTGTACCTGTGGGTTTATTAAGACGGGTGAGCGATTTGCTTTCTATTATAAAGGGAAATTAAAATATGGCTGATGGTGGATAAGGGTTGCTGAAATCTTGGCGTCGAATTTATTTTACTCACTTGATTAACTTATCCAAGTTTTTGAACCAGCTAATCGCATTTTGATAGTGAAAATCTTCACCCATCGTAACTTGTATATGATTAGTGCGATATCCTTTGGACATGTTTCGAGAAATTTCGATGAATTCATCGACCTAAAATATTCAATATTATGTAAGACTTATACTGAAGCGCAAAAATACTACACAGTCTATGAGTAAACGGGTTCATGAGCTTAGTTATAATAAAATGAGGACTCATGCAGATGGAAAATTAGAAAATCAAAGTTTAAAAAAAGAAAAAATTCTGCGAAAAGAACCCATTTAACACGCTCCCTTTCCAAAACCATCAATCTGAATCTTTTACTTGTAAAATATCATTATCGATAAAAATGGGCGATATCGGTAAAGTTATCGATCGATATTTTCTATATTATGTTCGCTACTATTTCATTTAATCGGTATGGTCAATAATTCATTTATCGATATCAGTACCGATTTTTTAACGATATGGTTATCGATAATACTACGATTATTTTTTTGGTGATGTCATCGATATGTTTTCCGATTCAATTGTCGAAATGGTTATCGATATCGATTTTTCTATTGAAAGGTTTATCGATAAATAATCGATTTTTTATGGATGCATTCGCATACGAAATCTGGAATTTGTAAAGCCGGCAAACAAATTTTGAGGAGGCTCGAGATTCGTAAATATTTTTCGTGCAATAGACAGTTGAGTAAAAGTTTCAAGCAACGACGGTTTTTCAATGCTTAAATTCTTAAAATTCTTTAGTATTTATTTCAGCAACCGTTATTCTCTAAATTTAGTCTATACCTTATCAATTTATCCAAATTTTTGAAATAAACATTAGCATCCTGATATGTAAAATCGCCACCCATCGTAATGATAATATTGTTAGTGCGATAATATTGCGCTTGTTGATTAATAAATTTCAAAAAATCATTCACCTAAAGCAAAAGGTTAGAAGTTAAAACAGCAAGAATGTCTAAGAATGAATATTTAGTTTTAAATTAACCAAAAACTCTTTTGGTATATGAAGTGTTCATGAGTGGATACAGATTCGTCATACTCACTCTACGATTAACATTATTATCGGGACTATGCTTGGCATCGATTATTGGCTCATCAGCGCAGAGTATATCGAAACAAAAACCAGGCGGTGGCTGGTATTGATTGTAGAGAGCGCCAGTGAAAAGATGGGAGGATTCATCTTACAAAAAAGCAAAATTTTAATGTCTAAAATTTGTATATGTGCAAACTTTTACCCACCTAAATTCGCCGAGGCACGCCAAATCATTTCCGCTGTTTTAGTTGTTAAACGCTCCATCTTATCCTGATAGTCTAAGCGTCCGAAAAAGAGTCCATCGAAGCCCATTTGCGCAAACATGGAAGCCATTTCGCGTGAATGACCGAAGGGATCGATCTGCCAGCCAATTCGCGGGCGCCCACATTCGCCAAAGGTATCATTCAGGCGTCTAAAAATCCAAAAAATTCTAAATTTGTAACATATCTAAATCCTAATTACCTTAAACCCCATGTAAACTGATCGACAATGCTCTGATAATGCGCTGTCGCCTCATCATTCATACTCCAAGCGCCACCAATGAACTCCAGTCGTCCTTCGTTTACCAACTTTTTCACTTGCTCTTGCAATTCGGCATCCTGTTCGCGCCACCATTTGAAAAAGAATGCCGATTCGACATAAATGAAGCGCTTCTCGGGATCCTTTAGCAACTCTTGCACCACCGAGTCTAAGATGTATTGGACACCGGCTTTTTGTATGAGTGTTTTGCTGCCATAATAGTATTGATCCACAGTTTTGAGCCAACCAACATCATCGTGTGTGTGCGGAATTAGATGGACATTGAGCATGTTGGGTTTAGTTTTGTGGCAACTCTGAACAATAAAATTTACATATAAATAAATATGAATTAAAATTATGAAGTTTGGAGGAGAGTATCTAATGCCATTTGCTTATCTCACAAAAGCTCAACTTGTCGTCTCAGTGTACTCTACACGCAAATACTAAGGAGAGAGAGCAAGGAGACGGCAAAATTTTGTTGTAGGAAAGAAAGAAGTATTTTACGGGGACCGAGAACAAAAGTTTTGATCAAAACAAATGTCGTTCTCTTAGTTTTGTTCCAAACCTTTTGCTTCAAACCGAAACCGAAATGAGAACAAAACTGACTAAAACCTCGTGAAACGTTCCCAAAGCGCACAAAATACGAACAATACTTTCGGCAACAAAAGCCTCCGGAACTTTTTGGAACAGCTTAACGGGAACGAAGGTCTAAGGAACTTTGTTTCCAAGAACAATTTGGGAACTAAAGTCTCAACAACTTTCTGACAGAGAACGAAACGGGAACAAATCTTCGCGGAACTCCTCTTTATATAGAACTCTGGTTAGGGTCAAATTATCTGCGATCTCAATAGTAAAAGTTGCTGGTTGTTCGACCTATCGTTAAGAAGTAAAACAACTGCGCCTGTTTATGCGAGTGGTCAACGACACTTCCTAACTATCTGTTTAGTCCTTGGAGAGCTTCAAAGTATGTATGTGCTCCTTTAACGCATTGACCTTAGGTTATTGGTGTAGTTGCTGTTGAGATGACTCTCCTTTATAGTTTTGGAGAATCTCGTTTAGCAGAATGTACGCCTCGGAAAGCACACGCATCGATTCTCGAGAAATTTTGGTTCAAAATTGGACCCTTTATGGATGCAAATTATATTTTGATTGGATAGTGGATAAAGAGCTATTAGACTTCAATAGAATCAAAAAGTTGATTAGGTATTCGGGCGGAGAACAAGACTCGAAAACGAACCTCTAAGTTGATTCACCCGGCGGCTGCTTATACTGACCCCGGAAGAGTTGAAAGGAAATCACAGGATTAAAACCAAAATCAATATAACAAAATTTTTCAGCCCGAGCGATATTCAGCGAAAATTGCCTAATCTTATTATGGGTAAACCTTTACTAGAGGGTTGATAATCTTTCATCCAGATTTACCGCCACTTTTAGAGCATGTTTCAAGAAGCCTTCCATAATTGCAATAAGTAGCAAAGAGTACCCTGACATAACCCCAAGTGGCATACCTCCAATTTTAAAATTTAGAATTATGTCACTCCTTATACAGTAACAGAAAACCAATTTTTTTCTTGGGGTTATGTCACTTCTTATAAGGCGTGATAACCCCAATTGGGATAATGTCACTTTTGAACCTAAAGCTCTCAAGAAAACAAAAAAAAAAAAATGAATATAAAAACACGCTCAAGAAATGAAAAAGAAATTTTCTATTCAAATTTCTTGCTCCGTTTACAGCTCTATAGAAATATATTTATATGAAAATATTTATTCAAGAAAATTCAAAGCAATGGCTAAGTATTTTTGCAATCGAAAGAATTAAAGAAACATATTTGTTGAAATTTTTCTTGAGTTGGAAACTTAGCTTAAAAATCGGAAAATTGTGATAAGAGATTTCGCCCTTTTTTAATATAAAAAAAAAAATTTAAACATATGTATGTATACTGGAGCGTTATTTGTTATTCCAAATTTTCGCCTGGGGCCCCCTTTTTTATATATGGAATAAAAAATCGCCGAAGGCCTCCTACGCAGAAAGAATTCTACTTAGTATGTACCCTTACAATAAATAATTGCTTGTATCCACCTCAGCAAACGTGGCGTCTAGTATGTAAGTAACGATTGTCAGTTATAAATATCGTCGGTGATACTGCAAAACGTTCTATGTCTATTAGTACCCTTGACATTTAGATGGTCTCTTACTTGCACCGGAATGCATCTGCAAATTCGCACACCCTAATAAACGAATGACAAACCTGTCTACCTTTGGCTGTTGAAGATGAACGATTGCCAGAAACAATCAGATACAGATAACAGATCAATTAAGCACCAAAGGTAATAAGTACCATAGAACGTTTTGCTGTATCACCGACGATATGTTGTAATATAAGATTGCCTATAGGCGACGACAAGAAAATAATTTAGGCTAAGCTAGCTTCTATGACTGTGATAAAAATGCCTTTTATCATTACTCTTGCACATTCCAAATTCGTTTGGTTTATAATGTCTGGAAATATGTCACTTCTTATATAGTTACATAACCAACACCAAGGAAAAAAACTGGGTTTATGTCACTGCCCAAGGATCTGGGGTTATCTCAGTTGGGTCTATGTCCAGGCACCTTAGGAGGGTAGTCAGAATCCCAGTCAAAATGCCTGTAAGAAGTCTGAGAAGTAGGCTACTTTGCTTGCCTCGAAACACCATAGATGATACAAGGCCTTTTTGAAAAAATGGTTCCAATGTCCCGCCTAGAAGGTGGTGAGGTTCAACTGTCCCGGGCAATAAATAAAATTGAAAAAAAACCAACCGATAAAATTTCGAAAAATGCAAATAAATTCCTTCAAAAAAAAACACCTATTCTCCTTCTTATGAATTGAAAGAAGAACAAAATTTTTTATGGTGACTATGATTTGGATTGTGTGAAATCTTATTAACCGACTTCCAGAAAAGGAGGAGGTTATCAGTTCGTCGGAATATTTTTTTTTATGTACATATGTACCGCATAACTTTGGACCACGTCAACCGATTTCGATGAGGTGGTCCCATACTAATCTGGTTTACATCCGATCATTAGATCATGATATACATATATATATATATATTTATATGAGAATTTAAGTCGGTTTTGTTTTTTGCTTAAAAATTACTTGTATTATGTATTATACAGTACCCGTAATCGTAGTTCGTCTAAATTGCAAGTTTCTAGAAACTTTCAGTCCGCGTACTATTCTGGATATTTGTCTCTTCTGGAAGAAGAGATGACATTTCTCCGCAATTTTGCTAATTAATATTTTTTACTGGAGGTTTTAAACGAATGTACGACGATTTACTAAAAAATTAATTTCTATTCAAAGGGCGATACGTCCGATGTAATCTGCTCTGAACCCCGATCTGGCTCTCGACGACCCTGCAAGTTAACTGTGTATAGTTTTAGGCTTTCTTCGACAAATTACACCCAGAGGTTTGGCTTCGTATATGGAGTGGAGACTTTTATGAGAATAAATTTATTCATTACTTAAAGTTTCGTATTTATGCCGGACTTTGAATCCGGTATTCACGTAATACGTTTATGTTTCAACTACTGTGCTTGCCTTATGGACATAAAAGTGAATTATTTGTTCATCCATTTGCTTTGTTTATTTGCTGAACATATCAATTTACAAATTTTATAAAAAACCGCGCTGCAGCAAATTGCTTTTTAGAGAATAAATAAACAAATACAGTGAACCAAAAAAAAAACTGGGACGTTCACTAATGTTTTTTTTTTTTTTGCAAGCCAATATCTCCAAATCTAAAGTGGCTGGCGAAATGAAATATAATACACAACTCTTCTGTTTTTCATCGCATTTAGTTTCTTTTTTTTTAACTGTATTTTGTTATACCAAAAGCTAAAATAAACAAAGTAACTCCATTTTTGAGAATCAAAAAAAAGCTGGGACGTTTGCAACATTAAAGTTTTGATTGAATCGCAGGCGGCAGAGTTCTTTGCAACATTAACTGATATTGAAATTGTTGCGTGTATGTGTTTTTGTGATTATCATCCCTGCAAACCATTTTTTCAGAGTATTCTGAGTTGTAGAGAAATTTTAAAGACTTAAACTTTCTAAAATGAAATAAACTGTGCACACTTGAATTCTTTTACGAAATTTCGGAAGAAAATCGGCAAAGAAATGAAAATAATGCTGCTATGTGAAGAATTTCTTGCAGACGTTTTTCGGAATTTTCTTTATTTTTCGTGCAGAAATTTCTTTACGGGTTCGTGTCAACCACTTCATATAATTTTCTTTGAAGAAACGTAAAAAAATCGTTAAAGAAATGAGATACTCCTAAAGATTTCGTTAAAATTTCGGAAACTTTGGTTTGTAGGGATGCTATTTAAAGCCCGAAAATGGAGAATAAGCGAATAAGAGAATAATGAATTGAACGATCGCATAGTGGAATGAGGACATGGCTATTCGCCAAATTGATAAAACGGTTAAGAAACCTCGGTCCACAGTGTTGAATATATGTGATTAAGGCATTCAAAAAAGAAAATGGTTACACAAATCGTCCAAATAGTAGCGGACGGCCAGAGAAGATATTGTCTGAGCAAGCAACAAGTAATTTTTAGCAAAAAAAAACGACATAAAAAAAATATATATATACATATAGTATATATTTCATGATCCAATGATCGGATCTAAACCAAAGTATGGGACCACCCTTTGAGACACTACCTTTCCGTTGCAAAAAGAATTATCGAAATCGGTTGACGTGGTCCAAAGTTATGAGGTCATATACATAAAAAAAAAAAAAATATTCCGACGAACTGATAACCTCCTCCTTTTTTGGAAGTCGGTTAAAAAGGCGATACGTCCAAGAAAATCCTTAGATAACGGCGGTGGAAATTGCAAACGAGCTGAAGGAAAGAAAAATTATTGACGCTCATCCTCAAACAATAAGAAACTTTCTTCACCCCTTCTTTTATACACCCTGAAAGAAGAAACTTTTATCCAAGTAGAATGTAAAAAAAAAACGCCCGGAATACGCTAAATGTTACATAAATACGTCACCAGAGTTTTGGAAAGTCGATATTTTTAAGGAAGAGTCGCAGTTTGTTTGTTTCTAATAACGACCCGAAACATACCGCCTTGGTTGTCAAGGAATGGTTGCTTTACAACACGAAATCTGTTTTAACACACCCTCCTCAAAGTACGGACTTGAATCCCATAGAGCATTTGTGGGCATATGTGGAGAAAGAACTACGAAAAAGGACGGTCCATGAGAAAAATCAGCTAAAGGAGTCGACTAAAGAAATTTGGAACTATATTCCAGTAGAAGTGACTACGAATTTAGTTGCGTCCATGAATAGACGATTAGAGGCCGTATGAAAAGCCAAAGGTCATCACACAAAGTATTGAAGTATTATGCAAAATAGATGATACGACGATAATTTTAAAATATGTCACAGTTTTTTTTTTGGTTCTAAAAAATTAAGTTACGGTTACAGTTACAGTTAAAAAAAGACACTTAATGTAGTGAAAAACTAAAGAGTTTTATCGTTCATTTGCATTTTATCTTATTCCGCCAGCCAATTCAGTTTTGGAGATATTGGCTTTCAAAGAAAAAATTTGTGAACGTTCCAGTGTTTTTTTTTTTTTTGTTTGATTCACTGTATGTAAGTTTAACAAATTTTTTTAATTAAGCAAACACAAAATAAAACAAAGGGTAAATTTGCGCATTGGTATCTAATGTAAAAAATGAGTATCTAGAATTACATTTGACACCATCTTATCACTCACCTCATAGCCGCACTTCTTTTCAGACGTTTTTGTTGCTTGCCCGTCATTCAGTGGGTGCGACTCAATCAGCTTGTAATTCACCGCGCATATCAACAAAACTATAAAAAGCCTAAGGGCACCATCGTATAATGGCCTGCCACTTGCAGTGCAATGCATATTAAGCCTTTAGGAACGCTACGAGGCAGGCGAAGAATATCTATGTTTTTAACCGACACACACACGCGGGCACAAATAACGCGATAGGCCAAGCTTAGAATGCCAATAAAAAAGATTAGCAGTTGTCACAACTGGAAATCACAAAATCCAAGAAACTAAATCAAAACAAACAAAAAAAAGGTAGAATGAAAGTTCATTTAAGCCGCTGATAAAATTATTTATTATTGTGCACTTGTTGCGCTCTTCAATTTCTGCCGTACAACTCTTACACTGCTTCGAACCGTACTCAACAAATCTCAGCTTCGAACTGAGCATGAAGCGCGTTTTCATTAGCATAAGTAGCCGCCGGTCAGCTTGACTTGGTGACTGTAATAGTGGGTCGCGCTCTTGAGCTTGAGCAAAGAATTGAGTTAGAACGCTGAAATAGTACTCACTCCATTTTCGGGATAGTTTTGGTGCGTTTTGTTGGAGTGACGAAGCGATAGTGTACTTGTTGTTCATAAGCGGGTTAGACATTCTTGTAGCTTTCTTTGACATGCTTTTATTTTCTTTTCTTCGTTTCTTTCTATACCCTTCATAAAACATTTTAGGTAAAGCGGAATAATAATAGGTTTGTTCCACTGTTCTACGCTACTCGAAGAAAAACTCGAGCTAAGTTCAAACTGCGAGCGTAAATAATGAAACTGAGTAATGACACTCCTTACACGAAAATTCATGGAACATTTTTCGAGTAAAGTTTTTTTCATTAGTTCCTGCCATTTTGACAGGAGTGTTTTGCTCTTTCTTCACTAGTAAATTTACTGGCGAAACGCAAATGTGTAATCGGAAGTGACTTCGAATAGCTTGGGCAAAAAACACACCTAATACATTTCGAAAATATCGCCAAAACACAAATGCAGAAAATTTGATTACACAAATCGCGAATGTTAATAATTTTAGGGAGCTAATAAAATATTTCAAAAATCTCAGAAATGAGGTGTTGGGCAGTATCGATAACAAAAGTACTCAGAACTCGATTCTGAAAAGAATCGACAGCGCCCGGTTTTTTAAAGTATCGATACTCGGTATTCACAAAACAAACACTCAGAAATTAAAAGAACTGGAAATCAAAAATACTTTGTTCCAATTATCACTTTGATACATGTAGTCAGGCTCGATTCAGAAATTATTGTACTCAATTTGAAGTTGAAGTTGTACCCAGTAAAGTAGCCATTCATTTGACGTAATTTCGGAGCGCTGCCAGCTTGTGAGATTTCTACACTAAGCATTGAAGTCTTACCAACATGAGCATATTTAAAGGAAGTACTCAGGACTCTTAAAAGAACTCGATCCTGTAAAGTACTCGATACTTCCCAACTAGGGTTGCCACTTTGGTAAATTGTTACCAAAAGTGGTAGAAAAAATTTGGGTTGGTAAAAAGGTAAATTTTTTCTCATTTTGGTAGATTTTTGATGAACTTTCCGTTCCCGATTTATTTTTCGTAGTTATCTTTTAAATATATTATAAATTTCTTTGCATACTTTTTATATAATTACATGCGTATAAATGTATATCGATATAAGGCGAACATATCGCGCTCCATTCAAAACTAATTTTACTGGAATCCCGAGGAGCTTTTGATTGCCTAAATATTTTAAATGATTATTTAAATATAAAGAAAAAATTGACATGTATGTAATTACGCACTATGATTGTTCAAAAAAAAAAATTAAATCAACGCCATTTTTTATCAATGGAAAAAAATAAAAAAAAATCAATGGGAATTTTAAGCAGCACATTTTTGGCTATACTCAAATAGTATTTGCTTTAAAACTCCATACCTCAAATTGTTCTTAAAATTCAGAGTAAAAAATTCGAAATTTAAACGAAAACTTTTGGAATTTTTCTATATGTTGTATATAGTTTGAATCCTCGGTTTTTATGGTTTTAGTTAAAGCAACAAAAAATTTTTACCCGAAAAATATTGCGAATATTAAAAAAATCACTTTTTTGAGTCACTGTATTTGTCTATAATAACTCGAGTTGAAGTTTTTCAAATAATGAAGTTTCATTGTTGCCTTTAGTTTCATCACTTCCGCTTTTGGTTGAAGGAAACTGAGAATATGCCAGTAATACAACTCAAATACCGTATAACTACTTAAATAAAAAATTCTTAAAAACAATTTTAATTATTATTGAACTAACTAAAAAAAATTTAAAAAAAACTATAGTTTTAATTAAAATAAATAACAAAACTATAGTTTTTATTAAAATAATTATAAAAAAGTTATTGGTAGATATTTCCCGCAATTGGTAGATTTTTTTCAAGTCGATGGTAAATATTTTTTTTGGTCAGTGGCAACCCTGTTCCCAACACTAGTTTATACTCAAAGCCTTTACGAATATATAATAGGTATTATGTCCAAAATATGATCTTGTTATACGAAAAGCCGCTAATTTAGAATAAAAATTTGCTAAGTCCAGTTTCTTAAATTTTACAGACGAACATATAAAAATTTTTCAAACTAATTTTCTTTAAGCACTTATTTTGCAGAAAGTTTTATACACAATTTCGCATATTCCAAGCGAAAACAACTAAAAGAAACAAATCAAATTCCACAACGTTGAAGAAAAGTTTTTGTGTTCCTTGTGCCTTATCACATTTTCTGTGACTATTTTCGACTTAGCAAATTTGCGTATCATCGAATAGAAACGGTTAGAAACAAATCAGATTGTTTGATCTTTTAGTAAACTAAGCATTTTTAATTGTTTTTTGTTAGTTCATCCAAACATAATGGAAATGAAATCCTGCTGACGGCACAGCCACAGACAAATACGTCTGCATTTTGTATTCTTCGGTTACCTAAGTCGTATATACGCCGGACCTTTACTATTTATTTAAATAGATACGCTTATATGCCTACATTGTAATACAAATGAGCATTGCATGTGCGAGTATGTATACACAGTCAGTGTCAAAAATATGCATACCCTGAGGTTTTGAAGACTTTATTTATTCATATTTGCCTTACCAAATGTTTCTTTTTTTTTGTTTAATTAGAGTTCATCCAACAGCAAAAACCACAAGAGTACATTTTTTAATTTCATACATAACTTGGGAAAATGTAAGTAATAGTAAGAAACTTTAGACGAAATTTAAAATCTCTTAGGAAAATTTTAAGTGAGCAGTTTTTTAGTCCATAAATATTGATTTTGTTCATGCATTATTTGGAAGGAAATGCGCAACACAGTCGATAAATAAAAAGAAATGTCAAAAATCGACGATAAAGGGCTACAAAACTGCACACTAAAATTGTTTGTAAGAAATCGAATTGAAAATTTTTTAACCGACTTCACAAAAAGGAGAAAGGTTATCAATTCGTCGGAATATTTATTTTTTTATGTATGTTACCGTATAACCACATAAACCACGTTAACCGATTTCTATAATTCTTTTTTTAAATGAAAGATGGTCCCACATTAATTTGGTTTAAATGCGGTCATCAGACCATGAAGAAAATAACCATAATCTTAAATTTTTTATGTGAGAATTGAAGTTTTTTTTGCTTAAAAATTACTTGTTAATTTTTATGAAAATTTCTTCTATTTTCTCGAGTTCTTTATGGAATAAAAAAAAAAAATTTTTTTTTGTCTTTTTTGCTGTTGAATGAACTAAGAATATTTTTTTTATATAAAATAGGATAAATTTGGTATGGAAAATATAAATAAATAAAATCGCCAAAGCATCAGGGTATGCATATTTTTGATGCTGACTGTACCTGTACATACACAAGCACATGTAATATTATTTATTTTTAGAGCAATCAAATCCATTGAGCTGATTGTTGACAAGCCATAGCCGGTTGATTCTTCGTTAGCGATAATCTTCCTTCACTTGGAAAAATGTGCAAGAATTAGCTTATCGTTGCTTGCTAAGCGGGGAAAATCTTTCGCTTTCTTTTATTTATGTGTAATTGGAAGCTTTCTTAGGTATGCTCTTTACGGTTACTGGAGGTATAATTAGAATTTTTCTATCTATCCTTAACGTTGAAATTTATTGTTAAATATGGAAGCTTAGGTGCCAGAGTACAAAAGAAATTAAAAATAGTCTCATTTTGTATGCAAATATGTTAATTGAAAGTAATGTAGGAGCTACATATTTATGTTAATGAGGATGGTCCAAAACAAATAGGAAATTTAATGCCGTCACCCCCCATAATTTTTCTATACCGAAAAAATATGCCCCTCTTTTTTTATTTTGAATTCAAAAAATATTTAAAGGTCGTTTAAAGTTCTCCATGTAGGTTAGAGTGGTCCAAAAAAATAAGTGCCGGCACACCCTAGGATTGATCTATATCGAAAAAATATACCCCTATTTTTTATTTTGAAATCAAAAAATATTTAGGGAGTGCTCAAAGCGCTCAAAGTTTTCCATGTATTTTATATGGAAAAAAACATCTTTTCGTAGAAATAGTGTAGAATTCTTGAAAATCAATATTTTTCGATCGGAAAGTCTCCTGAAGAGAACCACAGTTTTACTGTCGGAAAATGTTGATTTTCAAGAGTTTTATTCCATTTCTACGAAAAATTGTTTTTTCTCCATATAAAATACACGGAAAACTTTGAGCGCTTTGGGCAATCCCTAAATATTTTTTGATTTCAAAATAAAAAAATATGGGTATATTTATTTTCGGTATATAACAATCATAGGGGGTGGCATTGGCATTAAAAATCCGACCTTACTTTTTTTACATACATTTTGAAATTTACATACACATTTAAATTACAAATTGAAATTTTACTTCTTTTGGACCACCCTAATGTACACATCGCACATCTAAATCTACAGTGCGATCATTTAAAAAAAAAAAATTTGAAATTTTTTTTTGCATAAATCATGAATGTTATTTCTGTCGTACCCTTGATTTCAAAAACCATATGGAAGAAGCTTAAAATTTATAAAAAAAGGGTTGAGTTCAATATTTGCTGTGTAAACATCTGTGTCAGACCCGAAAAAGTTCTGACCTAGTCCCGAATTAGTCTCGAATTGATCCCGGAAAAGTCCAGAATTGCTCATAACCTATCCACGAAATGGGCCCGAACTAGACGCGAAAAACTTTTGGACTTGTTTTGAACTGATTGCGAACTAGCTTCAAAAAATCCCCCTCCTAAATAGGCCCGAACTGGACCGAAATGCTTCCGAACTAGGCCCGAAATGGACCTGAAAAATACTCGAACTATATCAATGTTTCTAGAACAGCTGATCAGATTTACTTTAATTTTCTACCACTTCTGAATCTGTTTTGGTTTACCCATGACGGTTTACGCAAATTTTGCCGATACCCAAATGAAAGTAATTTCAGTATTTTTTTTTCTAATTTTACGCTTTGCTTTTTTATCAATACACTACTGTAGTGTAGACCGTTTTATTTGCGCTGTGGAATTCTCTTAGCAAATACTACTAGGTAACCGGCGTTTTTTTTGGTTTTTTGAAATTTTAATATCAAATTCGAAATGAGCAACATCAAAAACACCATAAAAAATATAAATTGAAATATTGAAAATATAAAAATTTTGTAATTTTCGGCCGCCACACACGATCTGCCTTTTTGTTTTTTTGAAATTCTAATCGACAACACAATCTTTTTGCCGAATTCAAAGCCGAAACATGCATTGGCGTTTGTTAGATTGCGTTTACTTAATTTTATTACAGACTAAAAAAAAAAAATACAATGAAGGTTAAATTGTTTTGAGGGTAAATTCGAAAATAAAGGCAGCATATTAAAAAACTAAATAAAATTTCAAAAAGTTATACGTTTCGGTTCTTTTAAATCATTTACTACAAGAAAAGTTTTGCAATGCAAAGTTTCTTCATGAAAATCTCAATTTTTAGCAGCATTTTCAATCCGGTAATATTCCACAGTTCAGATCGAACACGCGCTACTTGATCTAGAATATTTTTTTTAGAACGTCAAGCACCCTAATGCATGCAATATGTTTACAATTACATATATGTATGTTGTGTAAGCTAGGGAAAAAGGGAAGCGATAGAGAATAGGGAATAGAAAGAGCGCTCTTATCAAACTGAAAATCTTAGTTCTTCAAACAAAAAAGACTTTGCCTTAATAGTAGGTTAGTTAGGCAATTAATGACTTTCTTTCCATGCATACTTCATAAAAACTAGTTTAAAATGTAACTGTGTACACAAACTCTGTCGGGAAATAGCCAACTTTTGGGCCACTTATTGCGGCTAACTTCGAATTGGTTTCAAAGTCATGCAGGGCTAAACCGAGGAAATATGTATGTATTTGCAAAGTTTGTTTCACAGTTTTCGCTTTCAATAACAACACTTGTGTTCAAAAAGAAAAGATAAAAAACAATTATGAATGTATGTACATTAATTGTCATTGTTTTTTGTTTTTTTTTGTTTTTTGTTGAAAGCGAGTAAACATGGATTTAGGTTATTTTATTTACGATAATATATCCGAAAATATATGTACATACAAACATAAGTATGTACGTGTGTATAAGTATGTACATATGTATGTACACTGCCGGAAAAAAGTATTAGCACAGCGGACTTTGTCCAATATATGCACCAATTTCTGCTCTAATATTTTTGCGCAAATTTTTTATAAAAATAGGGTTCACTCCACAACAAAAAACATAAAAATATAGTTTCTAAACTGTGTGTGTGAAACTCGCGAAAATTCTATAAATTTTTATGCAAATATTAAATTTTTTTATCGGATTTTCTAGAATTTTCTTGAGTATGCAGATCTGTAGCGCATTAAATTCTAGTATAAAAAATGCAAGTTCGGAGTTAGTCAAAAATCGCATTGATTTTTGAGAATATTTCGCATTAAAGGTGTTTTGCATTTTTTCCATACAAAGTATTTTCGAAATGTTTTTTTTTTTGTATGGAAGAGACTGCGGAGAAAAAGCCAAAAATCAACAGTACTTCGTAGCTACTTATTACAGTAAAAGTGATTGGACTACAAATCTGCATACTTAAAAAAATTCTAAAAAATCTGATTCAAAAGTTGAAAATTTGCTGAATTTTCGCGATATGGTCGATGAAATTCAAAAAGTCATAACTAATAAAAAATTCAAAATTCACTTTTTTATTGATATTATGAATTTCATTGAATGACAGCTCCCCACATCGTTTTATGCAAAAAAAAAAATATATATATATATATATATATTTGCCCATTTCAGTGACGATATTTTTTACGTCTTTTTGCATTTCAGGCAACGGTATGCATGTGTTTTAATAGCATCTCTTTAGAGGTTTTAATACCATGCTAACTAAATAGATACCCTGTAGGGAACTCAACTAACTATAGACGCACTATAAATTCACTATTTTCCAACTAGACTAAGCCTCGACTAATTTACGTTGCTTTCAACTGACTACTTTTACATGATGATGCCGCAAGAAAAGTCTGTTTGTTTTCAGCTACCTACAAACCGGTTATTAATAAGTTCACTTGTAGTGTGCCAATTAATAGAAGGTTTTTGGTAATCTCGTTTTTTATACTTATTTTAGGTTGACTATAACCTGCATGATGACCAGCGTATTCTGATCAAAAAAATATTGATTTCCAAAAATTCGATACGAAAAGTTGTTTTTTTTTGCCCCATATAAAATACATGGAAAACTTTGAGCGCTTTGAGCGACATCTAAATATGTATTTTTTTCGATATAGAACAATTCTAGGGGGTGAGAGCATTAAAATTCCGAGTTTCGCAAGAATATTAAAAATATAAAGATAAGTAAGTATACTGAACCTGAGCCTAGGAAAAATGGGTTCAAGACAAATTCTTACCTCAGCCTCTTTTCAAAGAAAACAAAAAGTTTTCAAAAGAAGTACAGAACTTCCATTTTGTCTCTTAAATTTTCTAACTAAAAGCCTGCGAAATTTAATTAAAAAAAAGTTTGGGAACTTTGTGTACACAACAAACACTTACAAACACAAACAGCAAAACTTCTCGAGGTTTATTAAATGCAGTTGGGATTCATTAAGCTTTGGCACCTGTGTCGTACAACATTCTTTAATATTCACCATCATACTATTCTATTTATTCACGTGCAGAGAAAAAGCAATATTTACTCATTTATTTACTTAATATGTATATAAAAAAATATTTACTACGAGAAAGTTAAGAAATGATTGGGATTTACGATTGAAGAATAAATGTTTCGCGCACACTTTTTTTTTTTTTAAATTTAGCCACCCATTTTTGGAGTACGTCTTGATGTTATAACAAAAAAAAAAATAGACAACGTCGCCTCCGAACCGCAAATGATTTTATGAGAAGTTTTTTAATGGAAGAAATATACTCAGAGGCCTTATAATTGCCTGCAGAGGCCTGCAAGGCGACCACAGTTAAAAAAACCTTTTCTTTTTTAAGATTTAGCTCAGGTCTGTGAACATTCAGGTAAAATCGAATTTTTCCAGACAAATATTGAATTTCGCCCGTATTTGCAAAAAAGCAACTCTGCAATTTCTTTCTGACTAAAAATCGATATTTTCGCCGCATCGATGAATTAAAAATATACAAGAAAATGGAACAATCGAAATGTACACATTTATTTATTTAAATAAATACACATCCCAGTTATACAAATAACTTAGTAAAAATAAATAAGATTTCAAATGCTTTATAATATTTATAAAACTGTATCTAATGCTCGGTTTTCATGAGATCAAAAACTTCCTCAACTAACACCTGACACCATATCTACATTATAAAAACCGATCAAATTTTGGTGGCATTCCGTTTTAATTGCTAATATCAAATGTGAACTGAAATTTTTGGAAGGAAAAAATAACAGCCGTTTAGCTAGTACTTGTCAGTTTACTCTCTCGCTTTGAGCGATTTTTTTTTTTTTGACAGTTTTACTAGATTTATGGCCGCTTTCTGAATTAACCTTTAACTTTAAAGCTCCATTTTATATTTAAATGTAGGATTAAAAATAAAGCTATGTCTAAAGTTAAGCATTTCTATTAACGGATTTTGACGTATGTAGGTTTCCTGGTAGTAAGCCAATTTAAAACCGATAATAAAATGCTTAACTTTAGACACAATCATAAATTTTAATGCAACCTTTAAATATAAAGGGAGCTTTAAAGTTAAAGGTTACTTGAGAAAACGGCCCTTAGTCGGAAAAATACGGGATAGATCCCATTATAAAGCATGCTAAAAGAAATGATTTATGGCTGGGTAGATGCCAAGGTACATAAACAAAGCATTTCGCTGCGGTGCTACCATAATTCTGAATAAAATATTTTCCATACTTAATAAGTATGCATTGTGAAATTCAAATTTGAGCAAAATTTTAAACTAATCCTAGCTAAGATTTTTCCCTACTAGAACTTAAGTTAGGTTGGTAAACTGGCCCTAAATGTAAGACTTAAATATACGCATACGTGTAATTATTTAACGTGAGGTGTGTGCAAATTTCTTTTGTTTTTGTAAAGCCAGATGTATAAATTAAAGCACAAAAAATTAGTTTTAATATACATTATGTTAATAAATTAATTGATGCTACACCAAATTTCGAATCGAATAATCGAATGGTTGGGTAATGTTCGAAATTCGAAAAAAAAATCTAATTTCAATCCCCAACTACTCAGCCCTACTTAACGGAACACGGCATGTAAACAATTTTATAGAGGTTGAAAAGCTTGCTTTGACAATGGGAGGTAATTGTAAAATTTTGAATTATATTAAACTTTCTGTCATCTTTTGAACAAAAAATAAGCTTAATTTTTTATTTTCTTTCTTGCAAAGTACTATCTTCGACTCATTTTTATATGGTAGAAAACGAGCAACACCTTCACCAAAAAAAAATAAATCTAAAAATCAACGCTAGCTACTTCAAACTTGTAATTTATTATACTAAAATAATAAAATAATAATAAATAATAAATCTAAAAATCAACGCTAGCTACTTCAAACTTGTAATTTATTATACTAAAATAATAAAATAATAATAAATAATAAATCTAAAAATCAACGCTAGCTACTTCAAACTTGTAATTTATTATACTAAAATTGACTGAGACAAAAAACTGCATATTCAACATCCTTTTAAGAAATCTACTTATTTTCCAAAGGTATTTTTGTATCAATTAGAACACGCATCGTCTCTGCCCAAAGAAACTTTTTAAGTTGGCAGAAATTTGTCGAAAAATATAGATTTGCGGAATAAGGGATTTTGAGATGTACTATGCATTTGTAATGGTTTTCAGATTCAAAATTAATCTCTTGATCAAAAATACAAAATGAGAAGATTTGGCGCATATGCACATACATTTCTTTTTCGGTTATTCTTCGATTGCTTCGAGGATAGTTCGAAATTTTCAGTGTTTGGAAACCGCCGATCGAAAGATGAAACATTGGCCAATGTAGTCGCAATTTACAAATCCTGGCAATTAGCCGGGCGATCTGCCCCTCAGCAAAAACGTCAAATGCATTGGTCGCGAATTCATGCAGGACTAACTCAGGACCGACAATCACACACAGCTGCAATGGAATGGAATGTCAATGAATAACAAAAAAAGTATATTGGTAAAACTTGTCAATGTGTGGTGCGCCTATTATTATGACTCAGGGTGTATTTTTTTTTATTTATTTAAAAAGCAACTGTACCGATAAATCTCGAAGAGTTCTGAAAACGTTCTTGAAAACATGCATACATACTTACATATGAAAAAAATTAAAAAAATCACCAACAATTTATTTCTATGCTTGAAAGAATAATGATTTTTCTCAAAATATGTACATAGATCGGAAATTGATCTCGAATTCTATTTTTATGCAGTTAAGAAAATTTCCTTCTGATTTAAGAAAAAAACCATAGATATCTTTTTACTTTAGTTTTGTTTTATTATTTAGTTTTATTTTTGTACAACACAAAACATGAACGAAAAAATCACTTAAGCTCAAGTAACATTAGATTTATTGCAGAGATTTTACAAAATTTATTGCAGCAAAAATAAACTTGCAAAGCGAATGACATAAGACTATAAATTAAAAAGTTAAACGTTGAAGGCGCGTAAAAAATTAATATTATTTGTCGACAGATGTTATTTAAATCAAAATCGATAAGAAGTAAATAAATAAATATTTTGCAGATACCCCAGAAAAATTCAAAGAATGATAAAATAATCCATTAAATCTATGCCTGATGTTATCAGCAAAAATCGACAAAATATCATGATTTGGAATTTAAAACTAAAAATTATACTCAAATTTTACACACTCAATTGCCTTTATTTTTACTAAGCGCAACTGAGTCACTCATCAATGAGCTCAAAAAAAGTAGCTCATTAATTTCTTATCAATAAATTGTTTTTTTCTACAGCTATTTTGATTTTTTCTGTTTTCTTTTGCAATATGCATAACAACTTGATTTTAATTCTATAAAGCCGCGATACTTTGTATTTACATAAAGAGCATTGGCTTTCAGCTGCAGCGCAACAGTAGTTCTGAGTGGTTTGGTGCGAACGAAACAGTTCTGTGTGGTTTTGCGAAAAAATACATAATTGCAAGAAAATTTCTTTTGTGCATAGAGTGTGTAAATAGATTGTTGAAATATACATATTGCAAAGTTGCGGCGAGTACTTGTGCAAGCGAAATGCAGTTACTTTGTGGTTTAGCCACAATTTTTGTGCTACTTGCTGTGTTGCGAGAACAGCAAGTCCAAGCGGCATGTGGCTATGCGGTGGGTTGATGACATCAATTTTCTTTTTGTTTTTTAGTACTATTTTTGTTTTTCGATTAAGTGAAAGAAAAGAAAACTGCTTCTATGAGTGAATAGCTCAGCGCAGGTTTTATTGAATAATGTGAACGAACACCTCTTCGTTTCACATCAACTGGTTAATTTTGGTAGAACTATAAGGAAAAAAATCATATATCAGTCAGTTGAATGTTGTGATTACCCAAGTAAGGATAATAAAAAAATCAATGCTAAACTAACTTGATAGTCTACAAAATTATTATTGAAAAAAGATCAAAAGTTGACGCTCAGTGCTTCGAGAGAATTCATATGATCATATCAGTATATTTTGTTGTTGCAAACTTAATAAGAAATATTGTCACATAATCAAATAACCAGGCTGTCATCACGATACACATCTGCACTCGCCCATGAGTTCAGCGTACCTATCGTTTAGGCTTGGCTAGGTTGGCTAGGTTGAAGTGGCTGCCGGTGACCACACCAGCAAAACTAGGCCGACATTTTTGGGCCCATTGTGAGACCACGCGAATAGTGAAACTGCCTTCCCCTTGGATGTTGTACCAAACAGAGACCAAACTGAGCTGGAAAACAAATAAAGAGAGGCGCGTAGAGAGAGCCTACACAGCTTATTATACATGCAATAGAATATTCAGTAGGATTTGGGAATTAAAGCCCTCTGGATGTACAGGGCTGTCATACGACCAATACTTACCAATATACGCGTCATTAGTTTCGTGGCCAGCACTAGACAAACAATAACACGTCAGGAAATTAAGCAGTACACCAGATAGCAGCTTGTGCAGGTGCTACAGCAGCAATTAAGTCGTGCTCATCTGATGCGCTTAATGTGGTTCTGCATAAACTGCCCATTGAACTCAACATCCGCGAAACTGCTGCGTTCTCGGCGGTCAGACTCAAAGAGTCAGGCTACTAGAGGGCGCTGCGGCACGGCCATAGTTGTATTCTTGATAAGCTTATCGAATCACAGAAACGATCAAATTATATAACTCCTACGACAGATTTCAGGAAAAATTTTCAGGTGAAATTTCCTCCTCAGGATTGTCGAGGAGAATGCCACTGAAATCGAATGCTGACGTGTTCCAAATGGACTACAGAGTTTTGCCTCTTTCTCGTTCTGACTACTTGACTTTGTTGGCATCTTCCAAGTGGAAGTACTGGGAATCGAAAGGGCCTGTAAAGCTTTACAGAGGAACTGCGTAGGAGTACAAAAAGCATACATTTTCTCAGATAGCCAAGCAGCACTTCTGGCACTTGACTCACCGGTAACCAAATCTAAAACAGTCGGAGATTGAAAATGGGCATTCAGCTCGACGGCCGAGCTAATATACCCTTGTGGTCAGCTGATTAAGTCAAGTGATAATTTGACTAGTTTTGGCTATTGTTTCTTTTGTTTGTTTGACGTATATATTTTTTTTTATACAAGTTTAGCACTTCACCTAACCACCACCGCATAAATCCACATTTCAAACTTCGTACAAAAACTATGAAAATTCAACATTCTTTAACATTTGCACCCAAAAATTTTAAAATTTTTATTTAGAATTTTTAGAAAAATTTTGGGTATGCAGTTTTGCAGCTCATGACGCTTTAGTAGGTTATAGTGCAAATTTCAAAATCGCATTGATTTTTAATAATTTATTTTGATGATGGTGCTAGGCATTTTCTCCCATACAAATGAAATTGTCGAGCATATTTTATATGAAAGAAAAAGTACACATCTCTGAACAAAAATTTTAAAATTTTCGGGTGAAAATATTAAAGTTTGCTGAATTTTCATAATTTTTGTACGAAGGTTGAAATGTTGATTTATGTGGCGCTGGTTAGGTAAAGTGCTAGGTTTTTATAAAAAAAAATGTTAACGTTAAATAAGCAAAAGAAAAAATAGCCGCCAAAAACTAGTCAAAATTAATTAGCTGGCCACAAGTGTACATCTCTCCCATCTGGGTTCCCGGCCATAGGAACGCACACGAAAATGAGAGGGCTGATGAGTTGGCTAAGGCCGGAGCATGTTTTGATGAATCCGAAGCAGAGACAATAAACTGTCCACTCGGAATCCGCGAATCCTATCCTAATAGTTGCCGTATTTCTACTTTAGATATGTGGTGCAAGTCGTCGAGAAATTCAGAATCTATACAGAGATTGCAGGACATTCCCATAACAGGTGGTTTCTGGCGCTCTTCTTCATTTCTGCAGTCTCTGCTGAAGTCAATATGGTGGGGAACTTCCAACCTCTCCGCGTGAATTCCGATGGCAATATGGACTATTAGTAGGGCCACTGCTGTAGATACATAAGTCAATTCGGCATGAGGATACACTTTGACCATTTCACGTTACATTCTGACGAAGTGAGTTTTGCCTGCTTAAGAAACAAATCCCTTAGAATGAGCTCACAGGTAGCGAGTGGCATGCCTGAACCTTTCCTTTAGATAAGGGAAAAGCGGATGAGGGAAGAACGCTTCAAACACGCTTCAAATAGGACCTGGCTTTAGCCGTGAACTAAATATATTAAACCTTGGAAATATTTGCGTTGCTTAAAAAATTTACTTGTGATTATTTATTTGCTTCCGTAGATAAATTGTGAGCCAAAAGATTGCCCGTACCACAACCTTTATCTAAAACAATATCTATAATAGGTTTGTTCCACAAGCTACTTGTAGAAAAACTCGAGCAAAGCTCAAACTGTCAGCGTATATCAAATAAACTCTAAAACTTACTTGTGGAACACGTATGTGTAACTCGAAGTGACTTCCAATAGCTTGTGGAACAAACCCATTATTTTATAACTTTCTGTCAATTCCTTGATTTATTATGTGTTTAAAAATGTTATCGATGACGGGCAGTCAATTAAATTAGCGATCATAATTTTCATTTGTATTTTTGAGGAATTAGTGCAAGTGGGGTACTCAAAGATTAGTACTGAAGAACACCTGCTGTGAGTGACTAGACCGCTTTTTTCGAATTTTGATTTGTGATTGACAAACAAACTACAAACAAATAATGAATCGCGTTAAAGGCAACTACTGTATTGATAAAGTAGCTGGGTAAATCTATGATATATGAACTTTGACATCGAAAGTTTAAATGAAATGCATTAAAAAAAGAACGTGATGCATATTTGGAGCGATGTGTCCATCAAGATTTTAATCTTTCAGAGGAATCAATAACAAATCAAATAATACACGCTAACCCTTTATGGACTATAAGTTTAAAATTGACAAGTAAGAAAGTCTAAGTTCGGCAAGTATTAAATATATGTTTTCCACCTTTCCGAAAGCTACCGCTACATGATAAGCGGGTGTATAAATTTTAAGTAAACTAGCGTCCTTAAATTTCGAAATATTGAAATTTAAAGCATTTCTGAAATTTACCGTTATATGAAAAGCGGCTGTAAGTTTAGTCCGATTTCAACAATTTTCAACGGTTTGCTTTTATGTGGCAAGCACAATAACCATACCGAGTTTGGTACAAATTGCTAGAACGGTTAACGAGATACATATATGTGATCATAAGTCGGCGGTGCCATGCCCATTTTCCAAAATTTTACCATAAACGTATTTCCTGGTAAAGAATTGTTGCAACCATCAATTTTGAATAAATTAGCTTTAATATTTACTGATTTATCGAGGATTTCGTATTTCCTAAATTACCTTTATATGACATGTGGGCGTGGTTATTTTCCGATTTTAAAAAATTTCGGCCATTGGGTACATGTAACTATAAGTGGGCGTGGCTACGCCTATTTTCCAAAAATTTTGAGCGAATTATCTTCAGTAGTTACTAAAATATCACAGTTTTCGTGTTTCTGAAAATTACCGTTATAAGTATGGGAGGTAGGCGTGGTTACTGTACGATTTCGCCCATTTTCAATACCAACCGTCCTACGCCCAAAAGAAGTGCATGTACCAAGTTTCGTTAAGATATCTCAATTGTTACTCGAGTTATCGTGTGCACAGAAGGACGGACGGACAGACGAACGGACAGACAGTCACCGCTTAATCGGTTTCTCTTTTCATTCTGATCATTTATGTATGCATTTGTCTATATCTATCTCGATTCGTTTTGCCTGTTACAAACAACCGTTATGTGAACAAAGCTAAAATACCCTTGTGCACAAGTGCGCTCGGGTATAAAAATATAGACGACGAATTCGGAACTTTTTCCTTTTTTTTAGGAGAGAACATATAATTTTTTCTAAAATATTATAAGGAAGAAATGACTTTTTTATAATTCAATTACGTCACAGTTTTTTCTGTTAACATTTTTTATAATAAAGAATTATAACAAAAATTTATTTTACATTATTTTTGGTGAAATAAATTTTTTAGGAAATACCTATTACAAAAATTTTTGTGTTCCTCAAAACAAATTGTTTCCCAAAACTTTTTTCTAAAAATTGCTCAATTTTCCGAAAATATGTGTTTCAAAAAATGTATCTATTTTCTAAAAATTTATATATTTTTTTTTAATTAAAGTCTCTTCAAAGTGTATTTTTTTGTAGAAAAAATTTTTTTCTAAAAATAATTTTAATCAAGTTTTTCGTAAGTTTCTCCCGCACCACCTAACGGATACATTTTTTTCGAGTTAATTCTTTCCACTTAAGTACGTTACGTTCTAAATATGAAACAAATCGGACCATAAATACGGGTTTTCCAAATATCTTGACTCCTAAGCCACCTATCGGGTAAATTCATCTCACATGGGGTACATTTTCACATGCATTGTCGTCAGGTTTTGAGCTAAGTTTAAAATTTCAATGGCTGCAAGACTTGATTAATAAAAGCTTGTAATAAAAACAGAAAAAATTCAATTGATTCACAGAATTTCTTATGTGGGGAGAAACTCTTTGCTCAGCATGTTTCCCTTGGTCCTGACCCGATTGATATTTTTAAAAGACAACAGTATTGTAGTCTTTCATTTACTGAACTTGAAGTTTTAAAGTGGTGGCAACCCTCATCATATTGAGTTCTCTTCAAAAATATTTTTAAAATAAATCGTTTTGGAACTACTTTTGTTTACCTTTCACACTGTTGTAATATTTTATTTAACTTATTGATTCGTTGATTTTAACATTCGAAAAAGTTGGCAAGGCTATTCACAGATATCCTACACAAACACATCGCTAACTTTCACTTTTATAATATTTGTAGAAAATTCCACTTGTTAAAATAACATTTCACCAACTGACTCCAAATGTTAATCCATATCCAATTATAGAACTGTCCCGCGGGCAAAGCGAACATGATCAATGTGCATTTGGTACCTCACTCTCACGACGATGTGGGCTGGCTAAAGACTGTCGATCAGTATTACTATGGTGCGCGCAATGACATTCAACATGCCGGTGTACAGTACATACTGGATAATGTGATTAGGGAACTGCTAAGGGACGCTAAACGCCGGTAAATCAAGTCGTTAAGGAAAATACAAAAATGTACGAAACATTTATTGGCATTTCCCTCAGTTTCATTTTCGTCGAGTCGGCATTCTTCTTCAAATGGTACAACGAACAGACGGCTGAGGTAAAATCACAAGTGAAGACTTTAGTCAAGGGCGGACGCTTAGAATTTGCTGGCGGCGCTTGGTCTATGAACGACGAAGCGGCTGTACATTATCAATCGGTGATTGATCAGTTTACAATTGGTTTAAAGTAAGAGTTGCTCGAGTAACCAGATTTGTTGAGTAATTTTTGGCTAGTGACTAAATCGTTTTTGTTTTTTTTTGTGGCTTAATTATCATCAAAGAGCGCTCCAGCAAACTTTTGGCGCCTGCGGCCGTCCTCACGTAGGCTGGCAAATCGATCCTTTCGGACATTCGCGTGAAATGGCTTCGCTCTTTGCGCAAATGGGCTTCGATGGACAATTTTTTGCCCGCATGGATTGGATTGAGAAGACGGAGCGACTTAAAAATTTAACAGCAGAGGTGATATGGAAAGCAAGCGAGGTTTTGGGCCAGAGCGCGGAACTCTTTACAGGTTTGTTATATCGGCATTATTCTGCGCCGCCTGGTTTCTGTTTCGATGCACTGTGCTCTGATGCACCGATCATTGATGGCGTGAGTTACGATAATAATGTGAAAGAGCGGGTAAGTGTTGTTGTGGGAAATAGTTAATCACCTGGAAGATTTCATATCATATGTTTACTAAAGACAAATTATCAAAACTTGTAGGTTGACACTTTTATTAAGTACATTCAAGAAGTCACAACTCACTATCGTTCCACACATGTGCTCATACCCATGGGCGATGACTTTAACTACCAGATTGCTGCAATGAATTTCAAGAACATGGATAAGTTGATCAAGTGAGTCAGTCCTCCCTTCCTTCAGTGCGCTGTTGAGTTAAGCTTAATTTTCCATCTACACTCACTAGGTACGTCAACGAACGTCAATCGCTTGGCTCAAAAGTGAATTTGTTTTACTCGACACCTGCTTGTTACCTCAAAGCCATACACCAGGCGCCACTCACCTGGCCCAGCAAGGCACAAGACTTCTTCCCTTACTCCACTGATTGGCACACTTACTGGACGGGCTACTATAGCTCTCGCCCCACGCAAAAGCGTTTCGAACGCGATGGCAATCACTTCCTGCAGGTCACCAAGCAGCTCACCACTTTTGCGAATCTTACCGGCAACGATGTGAATAGCAATTTGGACGCCCTTCGGCATGCCATGGGTGTTATGCAGCATCATGATGCCATCACTGGCACCGAAAAACAACACGTCGCCGCAGATTATGATCGGCTATTGGCTGCCGCCATTGAGTCTGCGCAAGCGAATGCGCGTGCTGCTCTACAGAAATTAACTAATCTCACAAAAGGCGAGTTTGTCAGCTGTCTACAGTTGAATATTAGCGTCTGTGAATTCACCAAAAATGGCGCGGATCAATTGGTTGTTACATTATTTAATCCACTGGGACGTCCGTCCTACGAATATGTGCGTGTACCAGTGAATAANTGGCGAGTTTGTCAGCTGTCTACAGTTGAATATTAGCGTCTGTGAATTCACCAAAAATGGCGCGGATCAATTGGTTGTTACATTATTCAATCCACTGGGACGTCCGTCCTACGAATATGTGCGTGTACCAGTGAATAATGAGGCTTATATTGTGACCGATGAGACGGGTAAGAAGTCGGCTGACGATTTATTTGCGCACAAAATAAGCTTAAACCCCAATTTTTAATTGCTTTAAGGTCGCCTTCTCCCTTCCGATTTGCTGCCTGTGCCTGCGGAGGTGCAGCGCTTGAGTTTTCGTCCAAAGATTGCGTCACACGAGCTTGTCTTCTTGGCATATGTGGAAAAGTTGCGTAGCTACTACATTAAAAAGAGCGCTAATCCACGCAGTGTGGAGGAGCTTAAAGTCGAAACTCAGATGCGTAGTATGAACAGCATTCCGAAACGTTTCAGCGAAATGCACAAAAAAAGTGCAGAGGAAAATGAATTAAAATCCATTGCCATCGACTCTGAGTCCAGAGGCGAGATCATTGTGAAGAATTCGGTAAGCCGTGTCCTACATTTTAAAATTTGCAAAATTTACTTTAGCCGCGCTTAATTCTATCTGTATTAATTCACTTCCACTCTACAGCATGTTAAATTGACCCTCGATTCCAGCGGCCATCTCACCAAAGTTGAGATGAACGGCGTTAGCGAAAATATCCGTCAGGAGTTTTACTATTACAATGCCGCAGCTGGCAACAACGCCGAATTCAAAAACCGCTCTTCAGGCGCCTACATCTTTCGACCCAACGGCACTGAGTTGCTCATTGGCAGACAGGTCACCTTTAGCATTTACGAAGGCACGCAAGTGAAGGAGGTACATCAACGCTTCAGTGATTGGGTCTCACAGGTGATTCGTATATACGAAGGCGTCAATCGTGTTGAGTTTGAATGGCTTGTAGGCCCCATACCCATCAACGACAACATCGGCAAAGAGGTGATCACACGCTTCACCAGCAACATCAAGTCCGCTGGGGTCTTCTATACCGACTCGAATGGTCGCGAAATGCTGAAGCGTAAACGTAATCAGCGTGAATACTTTAAACCCAATATGACAGAGGCAGTTTCGGGTAATTATTATCCCATCACTGCGCGCATAGCCATCGAGGGCGAATCGAACCGCATTGCCTTACTCAATGATCGTGCGCAGGGCGGCAGCAGCTTGAAGGATGGCGCGCTTGAGCTCATGTTGCATCGGCGCCTGTTGCGCGATGATGCCTTCGGTGTTGGCGAGGCGTTGAATGAAACCGCTTATGGTGAGGGTGTAGTGGCACGCGGAAAGGTCTATTTGATTTTGAGTAATGCGGAGGGTACACCATCGCGTTACGAACGCCTCGAACAGCTGCAAATTCACTTGCCCTTCTGGAAGTTTTTCAGCAATGCAACCAAGGCCACAAACAAAAAAGTACGACAAATATCTTCATTCAATTTGCCGCAAACTGTGCATTTATTAACTTTGGAACCGTTTAATGCAAACGAGCGTCTAGTGCGCTTGGAGAATTTCATGGACAAGTATGATGCGAATCCTGTGACTTTCAACTTGCGGCCGCTCTTCGATCAATTGAGTGGTGAAGAGATACGTGAAACCACATTGGATGGTAATTTAAATTTGAGTGAGATGATTCGATTCAAATTCCAGCCCGAAAGCTCAAACGTAACTAAACCTGAATATTATAAGACTTTGCACAGTCCACTCTTAGCGAAGAAGAAGGACTCGGTGAGCAAGTTCAGCATAGTCTTGCATCAAATGCAAATACGTACATTTGTTATTAAGTGGAGATAACTGTGAAGGATTATTATTGAAAAGTATAATTTTCTGTATAAAAATATGTTTTCATGTTTTTTAATTGCTGTATTTTGGTAACTTTGGTCGGCAAAGTTTGAAAAAGGTGTAAGTCCTAAAGCAATTTAAGCGATTACTTCGTAAAATGACCTTTTGAATAGGCGCATGAGAGAGGGAGTTATTTGTTCCATTAAACGATTTTACAATTTAATACTAGAGTAAGTACTTTGTTGTGGGCTATATATTGGGATTCAGCATGTAAAAAAAGAACAAGGAAGCTTAAGCGCATGTCGAAGAGTCACGAGACTACCTACGATACGGTGGCCCGAGACATGGAAGTAGTATGTGTGTAGCGCCAGGCATCAGCGTCTATAAACTTATGAATAATCTGTTCCTAGATCAAATGACGATAAACCAGATTTATATTGCTCCAGACAAAGCAACGAAAGCTTGACGCCGAAAACCTAAAGACACTGCAACCCGAAAAATCTTGCATGCAAACAACTGTCCTTTTCCATGCAAACAACTGGCGGATTTAACATGGCGATGTCCAAGGAAGTGTCAATTGCCCCCCGCTGCATCCCTTTCCGATAGTTTCGAACTAGCCCTAAATTCTATAGTTCCGAACCAGTTATAAAATCGACGGACGAAATAAAAAAGCATCATGATTTTTCAATCTTTTCGGTTCTTCCGTGTGTGCGGTTTTAAAGTATTTTTAAAGAAATGTGTTTTTAATTTGAAATTCAATTCGTTTGAATATTGTAAGAAATGTACGTTTACATAACTTTGGCTGTAGCGGAGTTTGCAGATGTGCTTGCTGTTATTAAATAGATTCCCGCGGTCCCAAGATCTTAAAATATTACGTAAACTATTTTTTTTTTTTTTTTTTTTTTTTTTTTTTTTTTTTTTTTTTTTTTTTTTTTTTTTTTTTTTTTTTTTTTTTTTTTTTTTTTTTTTTTTTTTTTTNAGCTGCTAAACAAACATCTATGTAAAGTAAACAAGCCCCCGCTGCATCCCTTTTTCGATAGTTCCGAACTAGTTATAAATTCGTCGCCTTAGATATAGATTTCTTATGAAAAAAGTGAAATGAAATAGTTTTTAAAAAGTACCACATTTCACTGTTTTTAAACTGGTGAGGATCTATTTACTATCGGACTGGTTCGTTTTTGGCGATAAAGATCTAGTACGGAGCTAGAAACTTGATTCACTAGTTCGCGATTTCCCTGCAGGGGAAGAACGCCCGGTCTCAGAATTTCGTTCAAAAATGCCCTATCTCAACTAAAAATATATTGAAAATATGAAATTGGGCGTTCTTGAAAAGTTTTCTGAGATCTGGCTGCCGACATAGTCCGATCTTCCACTCAGCCATCGATATAGTATATAGATATTCTCTAAAATATTTAATGCCCAACGATATAACAGTGCCTCCTGTGATGCAAGATTTGATGAAACGTCATTATGATTTTGTATCTGGTTTTTATTTAGCAATAAATTTTACACTATTCTACATAGTAAATGAATTTCGGAAATTTAACAGACAAAGGCACACAATTTCATTGCATTTTTGATTAAAACTACTTGAGCAGAGTTGTTTTTAAGTGCTAAAAGTGCTTAAAGCTAATATGTAGAAGTATTTTAGAATATAATATTATAATTATTATTTTCTTTTTTATAAGTTGCATGACTAAAGATATGGAAAATATCTGAAAAATACTTTATGAAACTGCATCTATCTATGTACATACACAGGTATGTATATGCAAGTTGTGTGAGCAAAGTGCTATTTTCACCACTGCTAAATTATTAAAAAATTTATTTAAAAAGTGTATGCATTCAACAACGCTTTACATTTTTATGTTTAGTTTAAAAAAATGCTTTTAAGGAAATTTCACCATATTTATACATACATATATAAATTGATATTTGATTAGAAAATTTTGAGCAATATTTTATGTAAAATATTTTTTTAGCTCAGCTGTTTTAAGGCACTATATTGACCAAAGTAAAGGTGCTTGCGCGGTTTTTTTAAAAGTCCGCATCCCAGCCGGAGAACTCATCTGGCGGTTCTTCGGGATCACATGGAAATTTATCGAAGTACATTGTATCCGTTGGATGTGCAATGGGACGCACAAATGGCGGTATGAGCAATTGCTGTTCGAGACCATCCCAATCAAAGCCAAGGAACCATCTAATTTTTGAGTTGGTGAAAGAGAGTGGAAATAAAAGGGGAGAGTTAAAGGTGTTTGAATTTCACTTGTGATTGTGGCCGTTTTAAGTTTTCGATTTGAGATGGTAATGTTAATGGTATTGGTAATGGTAGTGTTAATGGCAACGGTATAGTAATGATAAGATCAATGTGATTTCGAAGGCGAAAGCTCACTTATGGCAAAGGAGGTGGTGATTTTTAGATGGGCTTATGGAAATGGTAATGGAATTGACTTTGACGATGGTAATGGTATTGGCGAACATGAAAATAACGTTGAGGAATTAATGTCGTTTTGATCCTTAGAGGGTAAGCATATGTATTTAAATTTAAAAATATCATGCATTGAATTGTAAATTGTGGTTCATCGAAGATAAAAAAATAAAATCTGATAAAAAAACGTAACAAAAATTGTTTCTCCTAAAATTTTCATTAATATCAATTGTCTTATCAAGTGTTTTCTCCAAATTTTTTTTTTCTTTTAAAAGATTGTCCCCAAATATCGGGCTTTCAAAGAAATAAAAAAATTTAAATATTGTAATTTTTTAATTTTGTAAGATATTACTTTTCGAAAAATTCATTTTTTGTCCACATAGTCTTCCCTCCTAAAATGTTAAATTTTAAGACCCCACTATTTCTCTAAAAATTTTGCCCTTAATATTATTTTTAATTCTTATTACCAAAAAATAATTTTGGCCGAAAGAATAATTTTTATCACAAAAATTTTATTCTTCAAGAAATCATTAATTTGGTTTAACATATTTGTTTCCTAAAAACTAGTTTTCCCTAAATTATGTTTTCGTAAATTTTTTTGAAATTTTTTTTCCAAAAAAATTTAAATTAAAACAACTGAAAGGGTTAATGAAAAACTGCACCCGTGACAATGGCGGCTTTGACTTATTGGTATAAAATGGCGTTAGTAATGAAAATAATATAGAAAATTTATTTTCACTTTAAATGGATTTTTTTCTAAGTATGTGTTTTCAAAGAAATAACTTTTTCACAAAAAATAATTTTTGTCAAATTTTTTTTTTAATATTGCAAATTTTTTAGTTTGCTAGATATTAGTTAAAAAAAAAAATAATTTCTTCTACACAATTTTTTTTCTTCGAAAAAATTTTAATTTTTTCCACCTGAAATGTTAAATCTTAAATAAGCGACTTTTCTCCGAAATATTATTTTTTAATTTTTATTACCAAAGCTAATTCTTCACGAAGGAATAAATTTTATCAAAAAATTTTTTTTCCAAAAAATCTTTAATTTGGTTGGTTTAACATATTTTTCCCCAAAAACTAGTTTTTCCAAAATTTTGTTTTTGATATTTTTTTTATACAAAAGTTTTTAAAACTTATATTAAAACTTTTTAAAACTTATATTAATTTTAATTTTAACTAAAAAAAGCTTTCTTTAATATTTAGAAAATTTTTACTACTACTACTACTACTTAATGAATATACGTACACTAACCAGAATATGTTTCCGTACAGTGTTTGTTTTTTAATATTTGCGATGTTTTTCATAATAATTTTTTTTTCGTTAATTTTTAAAGCAAACAGTTCATTCTCAATCAAATGGCATGAAAATTAAATTCAAAGTTTTAAAAAATTTGGGAAAATTCGACAAATTTTCAGCAAATTTTCCAACTTTTGAACAACATTTTTAAGAATTCTTTGAGTAAGCAGTTTTGTAGTTCACTCAATTTCAGTGTAAGAAAGTGCAAGCTCTAAGTGGCTATAAACTACGGTTGATTTTTGAGATTTTTTTTTGTTGATGATGATGCTCATTTTCTCCATATAACGGATGCGTGATAGTATTTTTGTATGAGAAAAATATCGAAGAGCGTCAGTAAACAAATTCTCAAAATTCAAAGGTAGATTATAGCCACTTAGAACTTGCACTTTATCATACTGAAATCCTAAAAGGGTTAATTTAAAAAAATGCACCCATTACATTGGCTTTTTTGACTTCTTAGTATGTATAAAATGGCTGTGGCAATGAAAATAGTAAAGACAATGATAACGGTATTCGCACTGCCGCTAGTGATAACTGTAATAGTAGTACAGTTGCGATATTGGTAATTGTAGCAGCAGTAGTGTAGTTAATAGTAATAATAATGATGATAGCAATGACCGTGATAAAAGTAATGGTAGTTGTAATGATATGGTAATTGTAATGGTAATGGAAATAGCAGTCATATTACTGCAGTTGTAATGGCACTCACTTATGCTTCTTAATATTTTGTATGCCTCCCTTTTGATAGCCCAAACGCTCTGCCGGCACATCACGACACAGTTTCTTGATCAATTGCACAGCCGAACGTGACATATGCTTAGGGAAATCGATCATATCAATACCCTTCAGAATTATATTGTAGGTTTTCATAGGATCCGTAGCAGTGAAGGGCGGACTGCACAATAAAAATTTAAACTATAATTAAAAGAGCCGGAAAAGCTCAACTCTCTCATAACTTACGTGCCATTGAGCAGCTCATGTATGAGTATACCCAAAGCCCAATAGTCCACAGCACGATCGTGACCTTTGTTCAAAATAATTTCCGGTGCTACATATTCTGGCGTGCCGCAAAAAGTCCAAGTCTTGCTGCTATTGCCGATATATTTGGCAAAACCGAAGTCGACCTGCGGGTAAAGTAAAAGTTATCGTTTATCACATACTTTTGCAAGCTATGTTTGCAGAGTTATTTTAAAATTTCAAGCAGCTTCGAAAGCATACAGCTTAAGACAATAGTTTGATTAAGTCTTCTCCACTTACGAGCTTCACATATCCCCTCTCGTCCAGCATCAAATTTTCCGGCTTGAGATCTCTATAGATAATGCCATGCGCATGCAAATACTCGAATGCTTGCAAGACGCAGCCAATTATGAACTGTGTAGCATTGTCGTCGAAGCAGCCACGATCGCGCAACATAGTCCATATCTCGCCACCCATACAGGCTTCGAGCAACATATACACATACTTCTCATCACGGAATGTGCGATAGAGGCGACAAATAAAGGGTGAATCGCAGGTAAGCATAATGGTGCGTTCGCTAAAGACATGCTCCTCCTGTTTGGTATCGACGATATGCTTCTTCTTAAGACACTTCAATGCAAATATATCAACGCTGTTCTCACGATAGGCTTTCACAAGTTCCACGCGTCCGAAACCGCCGATGCCGAGTGTGGCTACAACCTCCAAATCGGTGAGCTTCATGTCAGGGAACTCTGTGGTAGTGGGGAGCGAAAAAATTGGGGAAGAGCACTTTTAAAAATTCAATATTTGTAGTTGAATATAGGATCACTTACCTTGCTTCACATTGGCGCCGAAAATCTCTTTGGTCTTCTCCGCATACTTCATGGCCAGCACACGATTCTCATCACCGTAGTTCTTTTCCTTCAACTCGCACAAATCGCCAATCAACTGCGTGAAGGAGTCACGATCCAGCGTTAGACACTCAACACCGGGCGCCATGGCGATAATATTTGCCGTACGTTTATCCTCATTGATGAGAGCCTGCTCACCAAAGTAATCACCACGTTCTAGTGTGCGTATCTCTTTCTCCTCGGAGGTGGGTGTTAACTTTTGTGTGACCTTGACGCTGCCTTGCGAAATGAGGAAGAAGGTGTCACCACTGGCGCCTTGGCGTATGATGTAAGTGCCAGCTGGATAGAATTCCTGTGGGAGGATAATTGTATTTGTAGTGGCTTGACTTTTAAATGTAAATTTTTTTTATTAAAAATCACTTAAAAAATTACTTATATTTACATCACTCTGTCGCATACATTTCTTAGATCGTTAGATTACTTTGAGTTTGGCTTTCTTGCGTTTATGGCGCGTGACTTTGTGTGTGCAACGTACTTTAATGCTTTATCGCAGCCACAACATATATTGAAACTGATAATCCAGTTTAAGCTGAAGGCAAATTTTTCGATTTGAAACTGCTGTAGGCATGTTTAAGAAAATGTTTGCTCTCTTTCTAGTCTTTATTCACTTTAAGGAAATGCATCTTATTTGCATGAAATTTTGAGTTCAAAAATAAATTTTTCGAAACGATTTTGAGCACGCAAGTTAATAGGCCTTTCGTAACGGCAGATAATTTAAAAGCATATTTCAACAACTCAAAAATAAAAAGATAAGTTTTGATTACGACATTTCGATACGAAATTTAAGGATTTATAATTTTTTTTTGAAAAATATGACTTCGATCAAAAGGTTAAGTTTAAAAAAATAAAGAAATTCTTCACTGAAAATTTCAAAACTATTAAAGTTCGGATTTTTTTAAATTAAAAAAATTTTGAAAAAAATAAAAATCTAAATATAAGGCAATTAACAAATTTCAAAAATATTAATTCAATTATAAACTGAAGTTTCTTTGGAAAAATTTCGAATTTTTTTCAAAAGTATATTTTATATATAGTGCTTTAAAAATTAAACAAATCTTGCACATAAAATGGGAAAACTATTAAAGTTCTGATTTTTTAAAGTTAAAAAATTCTTGGAAAAATTAAAAAATCTATACATATATAACGAAGTTCTGACACATATTTCTAAAGTTTATAAACAGTCATTTTCGAAAATACATATATTCGGAAGCAATGACAGTAATGAATATGTAACAATAAAAATATAATTTTTAAAACTTTGCCGCTAAGTGCTTAATACAATATAAAGGATTTCTAAAATATATTCGAAACTAAAACTTTAATGGGTAAACAAAAATATTTTCTTAAACTTAATTTTACAAAATCCGATTACAAATGCCTTAAATTCATTCAGTAATGGTTTATAAGCTGAAACTTAATTTTTTGATCAAAATTATTTTCTCAATTAAATTCCTGAGTTTTTAAAACTTTTTCAGTAAAGAAGTATTTTCAAAAACATACACCAGTATTTAAAAGTTATGACTCTTTGTAGTTAATTTTTTTTTGTAATATTTTTTTTCTCCAAATTTATCACCAAAGTCTGCTATTCATTTCGGAAACACTTGCTTTTACTAGAAAATTTCATAAATTAGGCGAACAAGAAATTTCGAAAATTTATTGGAGAACTGTTAACTGCATTGAATCTTTAATTTTGCTTGTGATTTATGCGCCTTAAAAAGTTTATAAAAAGTTTTTAGAAATCTATAAACAAATCCAAACGTAAGTAATTTCGAAAATTAAAACTTTATTTTGTATTATTTAGACACATTATAAAATTTTTTTTAGAGGTACATAACCTGAATCTATAGCTCTGATTTCAAAAAAATGCCCGATGCAAAATAAAAACCTCGAAATAATACTCGTTTTTCTGAAAATGTATTTCCAAAAAATTTTTCACTAAGGCCTAAACCTACATATATTTTAAAATAATCTAGTATTCTTGCTTCCTTATCTTAATACTTGAATAAAGTATTTAAAAATTTAATTTTATACAAATAAATTTGACCACACTCACCACTTCCAGCACATCGGCTATTTTCGCCAACACCTCCATGCTGAGATTCTTTAGCAGCGGCACCGATCTCAAAAAGTTCACGCTATTCTCGATCCTTTGCATGCCCGTACGCATCATGATCTGTTGGAAGACTCGACGATCTAGCACCCATACACGCGCATCTGATAAGACGCGTATCGAAGCGGTACGCGTGCAATTGTAGAGTATGGCAAGCTCACCGAAAGCCTTGCCCGGTCCCATGACGCTCAGCACAATGCCACCTTTGACCACCTCAAATTCACCCTCCGCCGAAACGTAAAGATGAGCGCCCACCTCGCCTTCGCGCACCACAAACTCTCCCTTGGCGATCGCCAGCGGATACATGGATTCAACAAGTTCTCGTACTTGCGAAGCGTCGATATTCTTGAGAAAATCATTGTCCATTATAGCGTCTTTGATGAGTTGTTTGGAACTGTGTTAGAGAATGAAAATGCATATAAGATTTGATGTAAGAAATATGTATTTTGCTGGAAGAAAGCTTTAACGCACCTGAAATCCTTTTCATATTTCGGTGTGGGCACATTGATCGACTGCTGCATGGAAGTTTCACAACTTTCGCCGGAAACACCCTGTTTCTTGAGCACTGGCGCGTGTAGCTGCGCTGACATGGGCGTCAATTTCGACTTAACGCCGTTGCATGTTGACGCGGTGGCCGCCGCCTCGGCTGCCGTTTGTGCTGCTGCCGCATCCAAGGCGATCTCCACCGGTTGATTATTGACAGCATTTGAGCTGGTCAGTGCACAGGTTACAGCAGTGTTGCCGGTGTCAGTTGTTGCCGTTGACTCGCTGATATTCGATTCGACCGAGGTGCTATTCTCCGGTGTGAGTTGTCGAATGCGTGGCGTCGAATTGCTGTCTGTTTCGAATTTTTTCTTGCATACTGTACAAATTTGATTCGGACTGGCGAGTAGAAAGCTATTGGGTGATGGGGCGGGAGCTGTGGGTGATGGTGGTAGATCGGCGATAGCTATGGGTAGTGGATTGGCCGTTTGCTGAAGAACACTCTGTAATTGTTGGAAGAAGGAACGTTAAGATTAAAGCACATGGTTTAAAAGGCAAATAAATTCATAAAATTAAAGATCTGTAAAAGTTTTAAAATGGCTTGTTGTAATTATTTCCCCGCTTTATAACTTGATAAGTGTTTCGATCTGACAGTTTCGCTAATAAATCTTGGTCCTACTACTATTGGTTCCTATAACCCTTTTTTCCTCCTTGGCTACATTTATTAAACCAAGCCTTCGTTCCTTAGCCATTTTTGCTAAGTATCGAGCCCGGGCTTTTTACGTTTTGGTCTTTTATGACGTCATTATTGGATCTTCCTACTTTGATTGTAAGCATACTGCCTATACGATTTATAGTCGCCTTTAAAACCTTTCTCCGTGACTAAAATTTTTGCTAAGGTGCAAGTTATTTCAACGTGTTGACTGCGAGATTTTAGTTTCTTTTACTAGTCTGAATTCTTGTTTGGCCACACCAAAGGAGGAGAACCGTCTTATCCGCTTGGTTTCAGATGGATACCTCTGCCAAAATTGCTAAGGCGGGTACAGGGACAAATAATAAATAAGAAGAAGATTCCGGGGTCTGTGTGAGGGCTTCCGGCCAGGCTACTCCACGGAATCTTTTTTTACGAAGAGAAAGTATCGAAATCTTGCATACCGCGTCAGTGTGGAACTAAACCTTACCGTCCTTTATCGGATTTCCCCCCGGTACTACCGTTAAGTATTTCATTTTCATTCGGAAGGATCTATATTTTGTCTTCAGCGGTGAAGCTTTGAGCTTTTTAAAAGGAGTCCGAGCGAAGTTTCGTCCGAGGCGAGATATCGCCATATGGTCAACTTACTTACTTAATGTTGGTTGAAACAAGTGAAACTTACAAGAAATTTTTTACATAAATATAGAATTCAAAATTTCGTAGACTCCAATATCGACAACTTATTTAGCATCTAACGAGTACGAAGATTTTCTAATTGAACCCATGCAATGTTCAATTAATAGGACGAATGCTAAAAACATCCGAACATATTGATGTATAAAAATATAACACTTGTCCAAGAAAACTACATAAATTAAATTTATCAGACACGTGGGTATCACGCGTTTTGATTCATTCCACATAAAAAAAAAACACACATAATAAATTCAATTGCCCCCATTTAAGCGCACAAAAGCATATGTATACAAATTACTCCTGCGTGCTGGGCAGTGTATGTACAATGTACACCACTGTAATATGAAAACAAACAAAAAATATTATATATTTGTATGCGATTTGCATTTATAAACGTTCAATCAATTCAATCAGCGCAAAGAGCGAAACAAATTAACACTTAGTTAATTTGGAATAACCATCAAAACAAATATAAAATATGATTAATTACAGTGGTGCCCAAATGGTCAATGTGTGCCTGATACTGTTTCCAGTTGGATGGAATGCTGTATATGAAGTGATTTGATCTTAAGTAGATCACGTGCACGCGACTTGTTTGTGCACACCATCATTGAGTGTATGAAATGGGGCATACATACATACATAGGTATTGCATTTGCGAGGTATTGCGAGGAGTAAACATATGGTTAACTGTGGTTTTAACTGTTCTTCGCAGTATACGCGTAAATTTTCGTACTTTAAAACGAGGGAGTCAGTATTGGGGCACATTGGGTTAGTCTGAACGTGTAGGACCCTGCCGGGAAACAGCTCGGTAGCTCCGCTAAGTGCTGAGTTACCTAACGCTACTGGGAAGCTATCTAAAAAAATAATGGTATATATATTAGGCATGCAAAGTTTTGCACTTGCTTATAGAGTAGTGCCAGCGCTGGGCGTTGCTGGTATATATTATTCTCTTTCGCCATTTCCCATACAGCCGACGATAAGTATTGGGGTATCAGTTATTGTCTGCGTCGACCTGAAACCCATTTGTATCCGGTCATGCAGTTGCCTGAAAAGTCTAGGTTAGAATGGCTGCTCCGCTCAGAGAGCGGAGCACACGTGTGCTGGAAAAGCCCGTTGTGATACCACTGGCCGAAGCCATTTGTTTCTTTCCCTCCCTTACTAATTGAACCACCGAGTGCGTTTTATATAGCACAAAAAGTCGAGAACGTTCGTCGAGTTAAATTCGGCTAAACAATCTGGAAAGTACTTGTTGAAGAATTTGTTTGCGTGTGTTGGCCAGGGCGGGACAATGGCAGAGATAGTGTTCGATGGTCTCCACCTATTCCTCGTTTCTGCAACTGCGACAGAAATTCTAACCTTATTCCATGTGTGTCCATCAGACAATGTCCGGTGCTTACCCCTAATACTAATCTGAGAGAGGAGCGGTCCAGCCGGGTAAGAGCTATGGATCGCTTTACATCAATCTTTGGCCAGATTTGCCTGGTAGTATGGCAGGTGGTTTCCACAGTCCACCTTATACATATTTACTTCCTCAACGAGTACCGCCTTGAATCTGTGTTTGCAGGAGGTAAGAGGTATGCCCGCATTCCGAGCAGAATTTACTTCAGATATTTCCGCCCCTCCTTGTCAGCTCGTCGGCTAGGCAGTTGAGAGGGATTTCTCGATGTCCAGGGACCCATACAAGAGCCAAGGGGCATTTTGATGCCAGCAGGTTAAGAGCCTTCCTACATTCTATGGCTACTTTGGACGCTGTTTCGTTAGAATTGAGGGATTTGCTAGCAGCCTGGTTGTCAGAATAGATAGAAATGGGCCGTCCTGGAGGCGCGGAGCCGCCCCCATTATGGCGTTTAATTTTGCTTGAAAAACGCTAAATGGTCCGGTAAGCGAAAACTGAGGTTTAGCGCGAGTTCGTTAGAGTAGATCCCGCTACCCACTCTTTTGTTAAGCTTGGAACCATCTGTATATATGGCCGTATACCCTGCAAAGTCTATTTGACCTGTAAATTTTTGGGAAGGGAATTTTATAGCACACACAATTTTAGTATGATAAAGTGTATGGTTGCTTCCGCTATGAGTTCACGTTGATTTTTAATAACTTTTTTAATTTTCTAAAAATCCAGATTAGAACTCTTAAAATTTGGTTGAAGATTTTATTGAATTTGGTATAAAAATAAAACCTTTGATTATTATGGTTGCGGTTATAGCATTAACATACATATTTGTACAAAGCAACTTCATATGTGGAATTTATACTTAGTACCATATGTAAAGGCTTCTGTTTCGGCAGAAAGTTCCAAATGAAAATTCGAGACCGCGAAGATTGTCGCAACGGGCTCCCTGCTATTGACTTCGGATAGGTACACACACGGTTCTAGGATAGACGACAAAGCAGGTGCAGGTACTTGTGAACCTGGTACAAAAATTTCAATAAACATGAGCAGATGTTCCAGGTTGAAGTATTAGGAATCTAGTCTTGTGCCAAATTACAGCTCGAAAAAGGTTTAAGATATGTCTTTTTTGTTATTTTTCAGATTGCCAAGCAGTCACCTAGGCCCTGTCTTACAGAATGATGAAATGCATACATACTTGGTATAGACTGATATGGCAGCTTTAAATATTTTGGCTGCAAAAATTACGCTAATACAGTCGCTAACGATCTCCAGCTGCCTTTTTAGGACAGTAACCATTTTGTGGTCTCAGTTAATCATCTTCGAAAGACATAATTTCTGGGTGGACCTTTTCAAAAAAAAGCTAGTATTCTATTTAAAAGAACCGACATCAGACTACTGCCTGGGTACTCAACTAGTAACCACCAAGACTTCAAAAAACATTCGGCTTTGGCCAGACAAATATTAATCCATTTTAAAGCTCCAATGGTCGAAAGCTTGATTTAATAAAGAATTCGCCTACCACGATTCTTTTAGGTTTCAATACGAAAACCGATGGTATCTTGGGCATACTGAGTGAGGGATTTTTTAGAGACACAGTAAATGTTTCAAGTTACAGTGTCGCATATTCTGCTAAACACAAACACTTGACTTACTAGCTGCCCTCGACGCTCTCCTGGATATTGATGTAAACGACAGCGCCAAAGCACTTGAACTTATGAGGACACAATCTAGCGAAACTCAGCATTGAACACATAAAAACTAGGTATATTAGAATGAGTTCCGCAGTTAAAAGCAAGTTTATCGTCTCCATATCATTTGTGACGAAATTTCCTCTGAGAATAAATGCCTTTGAATAGGCAAAGACTGGCTAGTTCTTATTTTCAGATACATTTATATTTTGTGATATGTTAATGTTTTATTATTATATTATTTATATTTATAGAACATTCGATTAAATGTAATTGAGTAAAAAAAAAATGCAGCAAAAGAGCTGCACATATCATGCACTTAATTTCCCATCGTCAAGCATTGCGCCAAGCGCACAAAGATGGTATCCCTTCAGTAGAAATGATGAACTTTGGCCACAGAAAAGTATTTGCAATATCTTGCAGTTAAATGCCCGGGCACATAAGCAACAAAAAAAAAACAACATTTAATTGAATAGTTTACATTTTAACAAGCGACAAACAAATAAAGAAAATCAGATAACAGGCGCGAGTGCATAACCCATATGAATGCGTTTGTGTGTGCATTCGTGTACTATTTTATGAACAAATAGATAGCTCTTTTTAAAAAAGGAAAAATAAGAAGAAAACAACGGGCTATCATAAGGGTAACATCAGTGACTTGCTGTGAAGTCTGGGCACTTAGCAATGCAGATGATAAGGCGGTCGAGAATAATTTTCGACAAAAGGCGATATCTGCTTGTAGGATATCTATACTTGCATATACATATATGTAGTTAGGTATGTACATATGAATGCTTTTGCAGTGGTGAGCGAAAAGTATGGAAGTATTGCGCTGCATTTGACGTCAGCTTGTGTTAAAAAAATAAGTAAAAATATGAGAATAAATTGAGGAAAATATTCAAATCACTAAGTGGCCGGGTGTTGCTGTCAATGTGTCGGTGCAAATGTCAGCCAACGAATTTCCATATACAAAATGTACATTTGTATGTACATATGTATGTATTTTCGCTAAGCGCACACAATGAAGTTCTAGTTGTTGTTTACTGTGTGCGCTCCGTATATTTCATTTCTTTGATTGCATTTTATATAATATTTGCATGAAAAATTTACACTTAGAGTAGATATTTGTATACACACATATATCTAGTACATATCTAGATTTTAATACGTTGAGTTAGTTGTAAAGTGTTGGCATTTCATAAAACAAATTTTTCACCTTATTTAGCTTGCACTAATTTGAAAAGTCTACCGGTGTTAAAAATTAACTGCTTCCAGAAAGTAAATTTTTCTTATTTTTGCATGTACATTAGACTGAACCACCTTGCAAGCAAACAAAAAATTTGCCGTACAGCGCAACCTTCCTTAGTAAAAGATGAATGACTTCTGGCGAGCTTTAATTTACTGACATTATGGGGCGTAGGTTGATACATATGTATGTATTTCCTTGGGAAATGTTTAATGGTTTTTGTCGAGCTTTACATTGCAATTCTGACTAAGATAGCAAAAAGACTTTCGTAAGACAAATGGCAGGATAATTCGAAAGGCTTTTGTTATTCTAACGCAAAAGTCTTAGAATAAAAGCTCTCTCATACACTAGTGGTGAAAAATTGTTTAGAGTGCAAGCACTTGTAAGTACATCAATTAGCTCGCGTCTCGCCAATAGTTGCAATGGCCGAGTGAGCGGGGCACTGGCGTGCCATTCGAGAGATCTGAGCTCGATCCCTGGGGCAGCGGATTTTTTTTCTTTTTTTAATTAAAATGTTTATATATTTGAATTTAATATGAATTTTTTCTTTTTTAATTTAAATTTTAAGATTTTATTGTTTTAAAAAAGATATATATTTTTTCTTTTCATTTAATTTTTAACTTTCGTTTTATGTATTTTTAAAACTTTTAAATGTAATTCTTTTAAAAAGAAGAATATTTTTTTAGTTTCATTAAATTTTTAGGAACTCATTTTATTTTGCTCTTTTTTGAATATCTTTTTCTTTCTTTTTTTAGTTAAATTTTTTTTTAAGTTTTTAAACTTAACTGTTTAGAAAAGAAAGATACTTTTCTTTAAATTTAGTTAATATTAAGAACCTTTTTTTATTTATTTCTACCTTGTGTTTTAAATTTAATTTATTTTTATTGTGTTAATTTTAGATTTTACTGTTTTAAAAAGAATTTTTTTATACCTTTCATGAGCATGACATGGTATTATAACTTTGGTCCTATGTTTGTAAGTACCAGAACAAAAAGAGATAGACCCATTAAAATGTACACTTATATGATCAGAACGTCGAGCTGAGTTGATTTAGCCATGTCCGTCTGTCCGTCTGTCCGTCTGTCAGCTTTATCTCCTATACCACTGATTGTTCAGATACCAGTTTTTGCGATATATCTCCTTTATGTAGGAAACTAAACCCAATAAATTGTGTTACCGGTTTACATACCGATCACATAGCAGTGAAAATCACTTAGATTGGTGCTA